>NC_138293.1:82652500-82720000 GCF_965601325.2 Salmo salar | reverse complement strand
ACCCTGTTGATTTCAAAAAAGTTTTGACTCAATTTAGCATGAGGGTCTGAAATGCAAACTTGATGGAAAGTGGTGTTGGGGGAAAAACATACAACATTATAAAATCCATGTATACAAACAATAAGTGTGCGGTTAAAATTGGCAAAAAACACAGGGCCGTGGGGTGAGACAGGGATGCATCTTCAACATATATATCAACGAATTGGAGAGGGCACTTGAACAGTCTGCAGCATCCGGCCTCACCCTACTAGAATCTGAAGTCAAATGTCTACTGTGTGCGGATGATCTGATGCTTCTGTCCCCAACCAAAGAGGGCCTACAGCAGCACCTACATCTTCTGCAACAGATTATTTCAGACCTGGGCCCTGACAGTAAATCTCAGTAAGACAAAAATAATGGTGTTCCAAAAAAGGTCCAGTAATCAGGACCACAAATACAAATTCCATCTAAACACCGTTGCCCTACAGCACACAAAAAACAATACATACCTCGGCCTAAACATCAGCGCCACAGGTAACTCCCACAAGCTGTGAACGAGCTGAGACATGCCATCAAAAGGAACATAAAATTCGACATACCAATTAGGATCTGGCTAAAAACATACTTGAATCAGTTATAGAACCCATTGCCCTTTATGGTTGTGAGGTCTGGGGTCTGATCACAAACCAAGAATTCCAAAAATGGGACAAACACCAAATTGAGACTCCGCATGCAGAATTATGCAAAAATATCCTCAGCGTATAACGTAAAAACCCAAATAATGCATGCAGAGAAGAATTAGGCCGATACCCGCTAATTATCAAAATCCAGAAAAGAGCTGTTAAATTCTACATCCTAAAAGGAAGCGATTCCAAAACCTTCCATAACAAAGCCATCACCTACAGAGAGATGAACCTGGAGAAGAGTCCTCTAAGCAAGCTGGTCCTGGGGCTCTGTTCACAAACAGACCCCACAGAGCCCCAGGGCAGCAACACAATTAGACCCAACCAAATCATAAGAAAACAAAAATACAATTACTTGACAAATTGGAAAGAATAAAAAATAAACCCATAGCAAACTAGAATGCTGTTTGGCCCTAAACAGAGAGTACACAGTGGCAGAATACCTAACCACTGTGACTGACCCAGAATTAAGGAAAGCTTTGACTATGTACAGACTCAGTGAGAATAGCCTTGCTATTGAGAAAGGCCTCCGTAGGCAGACCTGACTCTCAATAGAAGACAGGCTATGTGCACACTGCCCACAAAATGAGGTGGAAACTGAGCTGCACTTCCTAACCTCCTGCCAAATGTATGACCATATTAGAGAAACATATTTCCCTCAGATTACACAGATCCACAAAGAATTTGAAAACAAATCACATTTTTATAAACTCCCATATCTATTGGGTGAAATACCACAGTGTGCAATTACAGCAGCAAGATTTGTGACCTGTTGCCACAAGGAAAGGACAACCAGTGAAGACCAAACACCATTGTAAACACAACCCATATTTATGTTTATTTCTTTTCCCTTTTGTACTTTAACTATTTGCACATCATTACAACACTGTATATATACATAATATGACATTTGAAATGTATCAATTACTTTTGTGAGTGTAATGTTTACTGTTAATTCATTTGTGTTTATTTCACTTTTGTTGATATCTACTTCACTTGCTTTGGCAATGTAAACATATGTTTCCCATGCCAATCAAGTCCCTTAAATTGAATTGAAATTGAGAGCGAGAGAGAGAGAGTGTGTGTGTGTGTGTGTGTGTGTGTGTGTGTGTGTGTGTGTGTGTGTGTGTGTATCTACGCATGTTTCTGTGTGTGTTTGTCTCTGTATTCGTTTATGCACCTGTGCCTGTGTGCTGGTGTGTGACTGAGTGTCTGTGTTCTGGTGTGTGACTGAGTGTCTGTGTTCTGGTGTGTGACTGAGTGTCTGTGTTCTGGTGTGTGACTGAGTGTCTGTGTTCTGCTGTGTGACTGAGTGTCTGTGTTCTGCTGTGTGACTGAGTGTCTGTGTTCCGCTGTGTGACTGAGTGTCTGTGTTTCTGCTGTGTGACTGAGTGTCTGTGTTCCGGTGTGTGACTGAGTGTCTGTGTTCTGGTGTGTGACTGAGTGTCTGTGTTCTGGTGTGTGACTGAGTGTCTGTGTTCTGGTGTGTGACTGAGTGTCTGTGTTTCTGGTGTGTGACTGAGTGTCTGTGTTCTTCTGTGTGACTGAGTGTCTGTGTTCTGGTGTGTGACTGAGTGTCTGTGTTCTTCTGTGTGACTGAGTGTCTGTGTTCTGGTGTGTGACTGAGTGTCTGTGTTCTGGTGTGTGACTGAGTGTCTGTGTTCTGGTGTGTGACTGAGTGTCTGTGTTCTGCTGTGTGACTGAGTGTCTGTGTTCCGCTGTGTGACTGAGTGTCTGTGTTCTGGTGTGTGACTGAGTGTCTGTGTTCCGCTGTGTGACTGAGTGTCTGTGTTCCGGTGTGTGATTGAGTGTCTGTGTTCTGCTGTGTGACTGAGTGTCTGTGTTCTGGTGTTTGACTGAGTGTCTGTGTTCTGCTGTGTGACTGAGTGTCTGTGTTCTGCTGTGTGACTGAGTGTCTGTGTTCTGCTGTGTGACTGAGTGTCTGTGTTCTGCTGTGTGACTGAGTGTCTGTGTTCTGGTGTGTGACGGAGTGTTTGTGTTCTGGTGTGTGACTGAGTGTCTGTGTTCTGGTGTGTGACTGAGTGTCTGTGTTCTGCTGTGTGACTGAGTGTCTGTGTTCTGCTGTGTGACTGAGTGTCTGTGTTCTGGTGTGTGACTGAGTGTCTGTGTTCTGGTGTGTGACTGAGTGTCTGTGTTCCGCTGTGTGACTGAGTGTCTGTGTTCTGGTGTGTGACTGAGTGTCTGTGTTCTGGTGTGTGACTGAGTGTCTGTGTTCTGGTGTGTGACTGAGTGTCTGTGTTCTGCTGTGTGACTGAGTGTCTTTGTTCCGGTGTGTGACTGAGTGTCTGTGTTCTGGTGTGTGACTGAGTGTCTGTGTCCCGCTGTGTGACTGAGTGTCTGTGTTCTGGTGTGTGACTGAGTGTCTGTGTTCTAGTGTGTGACTGAGTGTCTGTGTTCTGGTGTGTGACTGAGTGTCTGTGTTCTGGTGTGTGACTGAGTGTCTGTGTTCCGCTGTGTGACTGAGTGTCTGTGTTCTGGTGTGTGACTGAGTGTCTGTGTTCTGGTGTGTGACTGAGTGTCTGTGTTCTGCTGTGTGACTGAGTGTCTTTGTTCCGGTGTGTGACTGAGTGTCTGTGTTCTGGTGTGTGACTGAGTGTCTGTGTCCCGCTGTGTGACTGAGTGTCTGTGTTCTGGTGTGTGACTGAGTGTCTGTGTTCTAGTGTGTGACTGAGTGTCTGTGTTCTGGTGTGTGACTGAGTGTCTGTGTTCTGGTGTGTGACTGAGTGTCTGTGTTCCGCTGTGTGACTGAGTGTCTGTGTTCTGGTGTGTGACTGAGTGTCTGTGTTCCGCTGTGTGACTGAGTGTCTGTGTTCCGCTGTGTGACTGATTGTCTGTGTTCTGCTGTGTGACTGAGTGTCCGTGTTCTGCTGTGTGACTGAGTGTCTGTGTTCCGCTGTGTGACTGAGTGTCTGTGTTCTGCTGTGTGACTGAGTGTCTGTGTTCTGCTGTGTGACTGAGTGTCTGTGTTCCACTGTGTGACTGAGTGTCCGTGTTCCGCTGTGTGACTGAGTGTCTGTGTTCTGGTGTGTGACTGAGTGTCTGTGTTCTGCTGTGTGACTGAGTGTCTGTGTTCTTCTGTGTGACTGAGTGTCTGTGTTCTGCTGTGTGACTGAGTGTCTGTGTTCTGGTGTGTGACTGAGTGTCTGTGTTCCGCTGTGTGACTGAGTGTCTGTGTTCTGCTGTGTGACTGAGTGTCTGTGTTCCGCTGTGTGACTGAGTGTCTGTGTTCTGGTGTGTGACTGAGTGTCTGTGTTCTGCTGTGTGACTGAGTGTCTGTGTTCCGCTGTGTGACTGAGTGTCTGTGTTCTGCTGTGTGACTGAGTGTCTGTGTTCTGCTGTGTGACTGAGTGTCTGTGTTCCGCTGTGTGACTGAGTGTCTGTGTTCTGGTGTGTGACTGAGTGTCTGTGTTCCGCTGTGTGACTGAGTGTCTGTGTTCCGGTGTGTGATTGAGTGTCTGTGTTCTGCTGTGTGACTGAGTGTCTGTGTTCTGCTGTGTGACTGAGTGTCTGTGTTCTGGTGTTTGACTGAGTGTCTGTGTTCCGCTGTGTGACTGAGTGTCTGTGTTCTGCTGTGTGACTGAGTGTCTGTGTTCTGGTGTGTGACTGAGTGTCTGTGTTCTGCTGTGTGACTGAGTGTCTGTGTTCTGCTGTGTGACTGAGTGTCTGTGTTCTGCTGTGTGACTGAGTGTCTGTGTTCTGCTGTGTGACTGAGTGTCTGTGTTCTGGTGTGTGACGGAGTGTTTGTGTTCTGGTGTGTGACTGAGTTTCTGTGTTCTGGTGTGTGACTGAGTGTCTGTGTTCTGCTGTGTGACTGAGTGTCTGTGTTCTGCTGTGTGACTGAGTGTCCGTGTTCTGCTGTGTGACTGAGTGTCTGTGTTCTGGTGTGTGACTGAGTGTCTGTGTTCTGCTGTGTGACTGAGTGTCTGTGTTCTTCTGTGTGACTGAGTGTCTGTGTTCTGCTGTGTGACTGAGTGTCTGTGTTCTGGTGTGTGACTGAGTGTCTGTGTTCCGCTGTGTGACTGAGTGTCTGTGTTCTGCTGTGTGACTGAGTGTCTGTGTTCCGCTGTGTGACTGAGTGTCTGTGTTCTGGTGTGTGACTGAGTGTCTGTGTTCTGCTGTGTGACTGAGTGTCTGTGTTCCGCTGTGTGACTGAGTGTCTGTGTTCTGGTGTGTGACTGAGTGTCTGTGTTCTGCTGTGTGACTGAGTGTCTGTGTTCCGCTGTGTGACTGAGTGTCTGTGTTCTGGTGTGTGACTGAGTGTCTGTGTTCCGCTGTGTGACTGAGTGTCTGTGTTCCGGTGTGTGATTGAGTGTCTGTGTTCTGCTGTGTGACTGAGTGTCTGTGTTCTGCTGTGTGACTGAGTGTCTGTGTTCTGGTGTTTGACTGAGTGTCTGTGTTCTGGTGTGTGACTGAGTGTCTGTGTTCTGCTGTGTGACTGAGTGTCTGTGTTCTGCTGTGTGACTGAGTGTCTGTGTTCTGCTGTGTGACTGAGTGTCTGTGTTCTGGTGTGTGACGGAGTGATTGTGTTCTGGTGTGTGACTGAGTGTCTGTGTTCTGGTGTGTGACTGAGTGTCTGTGTTCTGCTGTGTGACTGAGTGTCTGTGTTCTGCTGTGTGACTGAGTGTCTGTGTTCTGCTGTGTGACTGAGTGTCTGTGTTCTGCTGTGTGACTGAGTGTCTGTGTTCTGGTGTGTGACTGAGTGTCTGTGTTCTGCTGTGTGACTGAGTGTCTTTGTTCCGGTGTGTGACTGAGTGTCTGTGTTCTGGTGTGTGACTGAGTGTCTGTGTCCCGCTGTGTGACTGAGTGTCTGTGTTCTGGTGTGTGACTGAGTGTCTGTGTTCTAGTGTGTGACTGAGTGTCTGTGTTCTGGTGTGTGACTGAGTGTCTGTGTTCTGGTGTGTGACTGAGTGTCTGTGTTCCGCTGTGTGACTGAGTGTCTGTGTTCTGGTGTGTGACTGAGTGTCTGTGTTCCGCTGTGTGACTGAGTGTCTGTGTTCCGCTGTGTGACTGATTGTCTGTGTTCTGGTGTGTGACTGAGTGTCCGTGTTCTGCTGTGTGACTGAGTGTCTGTGTTCCGCTGTGTGACTGAGTGTCTGTGTTCTGCTGTGTGACTGAGTGTCTGTGTTCTGCTGTGTGACTGAGTGTCTGTGTTCCACTGTGTGACTGAGTGTCCGTGTTCTGCTGTGTGACTGAGTGTCTGTGTTCTGGTGTGTGACTGAGTGTCTGTGTTCTGCTTTGTGACTGAGTGTCTGTGTTCTTCTGTGTGACTGAGTGTCTGTGTTCTGCTGTGTGACTGAGTGTCTGTGTTCTGGTGTGTGACTGAGTGTCTGTGTTCCGCTGTGTGACTGAGTGTCTGTGTTCTGCTGTGTGACTGAGTGTCTGTGTTCCGCTGTGTAACTGAGTGTCTGTGTTCTGGTGTGTGACTGAGTGTCTGTGTTCTGGTGTGTGACTGAGTGTCTGTGTTCTGCTGTGTGACTGAGTGTCTGTCTTCTGCTGTGTGACTGAGTGTCTGTGTTCTGGTGTGTGACTGAGTGTCTGTGTTCTGCTGTGTGACTGAGTGTCTGTGTTCTGGTGTGTGACTGAGTGTCTGTGTTCTGGTGTGTGACTGAGTGTCTGTGTTCCGCTGTGTGACTGAGTGTCTTTGTTCCGCTGTGTGACTGAGTGTCTGTGTTCTGCTGTGTGACTGAGTGTCTGTGTTCTGGTGTGTGACTGAGTGTCTGTGTTCCGCTGTGTGACTGAGTGTCTGTGTTCTGCTGTGTGACTGAGTGTCTGTGTTCTGGTGTGTGACTGAGTGTCTGTGTTCTGGTGTGTGACTGAGTGTCTGGCCAGTCATTTTGGTGCAGTGGAGGAAAAGAGTAGTGGACCTCTGACTGGATTATTAGCAGCAGTTGCCGTGACAATGGAGCCTCGCCAGTCTTGGGACAGAGGGAGCAATGGGAGAAGGAGAGGAGAGAGGGAGGAGAGGAGAGAGGGAAGAGAGGAGAGAGGGAAGAGAGGAGAGAGGGAGGAGAGCGGGAGGGAGGATGGCTGGGGGAAGGGGGAGAGAGAGACTGCGGAGGGAATCGGTGATGAGAAAATGTAGGGGAGGACAGGGAACTAATGACCCAGAGACACAGCTGGCTGCAGAAACTGAAGGACAACAGAAAGAGAGAGAAAGGGATGAGAGAGAGTGAGAGAAAAAGGTATGCGAGAGAGGAAAATGGGGAGTGATGATGAAGGATGAGAACAGTGGAAGAGGGGGAGAGAGAGAGGAGAGAGAAAGATGGAGTGATGATGATTAAGGTAGAGAACTAGTGGAAGAGCGGGAGAGAGAGAGGGAGAGAGAAAGATGGGGAGTGATGATGATTAAGGTAGAGAACTAGTGGAAGAGAGGGAGAGAGAGAAAGAGAGAGAGCTTTCTCATGTCAAAGGAAAAGGGAGATTGATAATATAGAGGAGGTGAAAGAAAAGGGAGGTGGTGAAGGTTATTCTCTGTTCATTCTGTCATTTAAGCTCTATAGAAATAGACATATAGACACAGGAGACATACTGTATATCTACGTATAGACATATTGTGTGCCATACTGCCATGCATGTCAAGGGATTATCTTTGGCACAAATGAAGGTTTAATGACATAATAATGTTCTTTAATGACATAATTAAAACCAAAGGCTAAATCTAACAAAGCATGACATCTCTAGTTCTGTTAATGAGAACTGTGTGATATAGGCATGATCTCACACTCCAAACGTGTTTATGTCTTTTAGCTTATGGTTAGAAGCCACTATTTATGCATGTATATTTCCCATGATAAACTGTGTGGTACAGTGAGGTTAGATTATGACATACAGTACTATGCTGTAGTATTGATGTCGTTCTTTTATGACATTTGATATACAGAAAATTAGATTATTTTCACCCACAGCAATGGAGCTCATGACAGAATTATGTCACATGTGTGTTGTCTGATCCATAGAGGTCGAGTATAATTTAGGAGAAGGATAATTACTTATTTACTACAGTACCCACAATCCTCTCACTATTCAACACCTCATCAGCTAATCTTGGACTATGACATTTGCACAGTGCATAAATTATTGGGTTACAGACTTGTGTGTACTGTATGTACAGTGTGTGTGCAGTGTGTGTGTGTGTGTGTGTGTGTGTGTGTGTGTGTGTGTGTGTGTGTGTGTGTGTGTGTGTGTGTGTGTGTGTGCCTGTGTGTGTGCCTGTGTCTGTGTGTGCACGTGTGTGTGTGACAGGCAGTTGCTACAGTGCAAGATAGATTTGAAACTGAAGAGAGAAAATGAGAGAGGGAGAGAAAGAAGAGAAGAGGGAGAGAGAGAAGAGAAGAAAAGGGTACATAATGACCGTGTAATAGGGGGAAAGGAGAAAGGGAACGAGAGAAGATTGGTGTCAGAGTGGTAAATGTGAGAGAGATGAAGAGAAGCAGGAGAAAGTGGAGGGACTGGAAGGGAGAGAGAGAAGAGTGCGAGGGAGAAGGGTATAGCAGCTACGTATGACATTGATAGAACACCAGAAAGATGTATGGAGAGAGTGAGAAGGAAAGATGTCTAAAAGAGAAAAACAGAGAGGGCTGAAAGGAGAGAGGAGGCGTGGGGGAGACAGATTGAGGCAGGCAGAGTGAGAGAGGGGAAGAGAAGGATGCCAAGGGAAGACAGAAAAAGAGAGGGTACTAAAAGGGAAGTGGGAGGGGTAGACGGCCAGGCAGGATGACAGATTGAAAGATGGACATGTTAAGAGAGGAGAGCAAGATACAGAGAGAGAGAAGGCTAAAAGGAGAGAGGGATGGAGGGAAGGAGTGATGGAGGGAGGAGGAGGGAGAGTGACTGAGAGCGACAGGCTGTCTGAGCTCACAGTCAGTCCAGGATGAGCTGGGAGATGTCAGAGACAGGAGGGGAGGAGGGGAGGGAGGCAGGAGGGGAGGATGGGAGGAGGGGAGGAGAGGCGGAGGGGAAAGAGGAGGGAAGGGAGGAGGGGAGGAGCTGGGAGATGAGGAGGGGAGGAGGAGTACAGGGAGGGGAGCTTTCCAAACTCAATCTGTCTCTCTCTGTCTCTCACTCACACACACCTACTCACTCAGTCACTCACGCACACCTACTCACTCAGTCATAGGTGACGGCATTAATAGAACTGCTTCCCCTCCACTTTCACACTCTTTCTTTCCCCCTCACCCTCTCTTCCCCTGTCTCCCTCTCCCCTCCAGACAAAAGAACTGCAGGTCAGTTCCAACCTGGGCAAAAGACTCTCTGCTAGACTCAACTACCGATCCTCAAGAGATGAAGTACTAATGGTCTTCACTTTCTGAGATTCAGAGAACTGGGACACCTGGGTTGTATTCATTAGTGCACACAGTAGTACAGTTTCTTATTGGACAAAATCAGGCAGATCCCCGTTTTGGCAAGCCTGGGCCAGGCACACGGACTCTGACCAATCAGAGATATGATTGATCAATTACACCAAGAATTCAAGGAAAACTGGGCTCCTAGTTAAATAAATACAACAACCAGTCGTTGCACAGTCCTTCATCCACATAGGCTACGATCCAAGACCAAGAAGGTCAAAATCAGGATGCCATGTTTTCAAAAACATTACATAACATCACAACATTCCATGATAAAACAAAATGTAAATAAGCCCGAGTCACTGTGCACACATTGAACTGTTACAGTAGTTCACCTCCTAGAGACACTATAACACACTGAACTGTTACAGTAGTTCACCTCCTAGAGACACTATAACACACTGAACTGTTACAGTAGTTCACCTCCTAGAGACACTATAACACACTGAACTGTTACAGTATTTCACCTCCCAGAGACACTATAACACACTGAACTGTTACAGTAGTTCACATCCTAGAGAGAGACACAATAACACAATGAACTGTTACAGAAGTTCACTTCCTAGAGAGAGACACTATAACACACTGAACTGTTACAGTAGTTCACTTCCTAGAGAGAGACACAATAAAACAATGAACTGTTACAGTAGTTCACCTCCTAGAGGCACTATAACACACTGAACTGTTACAGAAGTTCACTTCCTAGAGAGAGACACTATAACACACTGAACTGTTACATTAGTTCACCTCCTAGTGACACAAAAACACATTGAACGGTAACAATAGTTCAACTCCAAGAGAGAGACACCATAACACATTGATCTGTTACAGAAGTTCACTTCCTAGGGAGAGACACTATAACACACTGAACTGTTACAGTAGTTCACCTTTTAGATAGAGACACTATAACACACTGTACTGTTACAGAAGTTCACGTCCCAGAGAGAGACACTATAACACACTGAACTGTTACAGGAGTTCACCTCTTAGAGACGCTATAACACACTGAACTGTTACAGTTGTTCACCTCCTAGAGACACTATAACACACTGAACTGTTACAGTTGTTCACCTCCTAGAAACACTATAACACATTGAACTGTTACAGAAGTTCACTTCCTGGAGAGAGACACTAAAAAAACGCTGAACTGTTACAGTAGTTCAACACCTAGAGTCACTATAACACACTGAACTGTTACAGTAGTTCACCTCCTAGAGTCACTATAACACACTGAACTGTTAAAGTAGTTCACATCTTCGCTAGAGTCAACATATAACACACTGAACTGTTACAGTAGTTCACCTCCTAGAGTACACTATAACACACTGAACTGTTACAGTAGTTCACCTCCTAGAGTCACTATAACACACTGAACTGTTACAGTAGTTCACCTCCTAGAGACACTATAACACACTGAACTGTTACAGTAGTTCACTTCCTAGAGAGATACACTATAACACACTGAACTGTTACAGTATTTCAACCCCGAAAGAGAGAAACTTTAACTCACTAAACTGTTACAGTAGTTCACCTCCTAGAGACTCTGCAAAACACTGAACTGTTCAGTAGTTCACCTCCTGGTGACAATGCAAAACACTGAACTGTTAAAGTAGTTCAACCCCAAGAGAGAGAAACTTTAACTTACTGAAATGTTACAGTAGTTCAACAACTGCGTAGAGACACTGCAAAACACTGAGCTGTTACAGGAGTTCACCTGCAAGTGACACTTTAACACACTGAACTGTTACAGAAGTTCAATTCCTAGAGAGAGACACTATAACACAATGAACTGTTCCAGTAGTTCACCTCCTAGAGACACTACAACACAATGAACTGTTACAGAAGTTCACTTCCTAGAGAGAGACACTATAACACACTGAACTGTTACAGTAGTTCACCTCCTAGAGACACTATAACACACTGAACTGTTACAGTAGTTCACCTCTAGAGAGAGACACCATTACACACTGAACTGTTACAGTAGTTCACCTCCTAGAGACTCTATAACACACTGAACTGTTACAGAAGTTCACTTCCTAGAGAGAGACACTATAACACAATGAACTGTTACAGTAGTTCACCTCCTGGAGACACCATAACACACTGAACTGTTACAGTAGTTCACCTCCTAGAGACGCTATAAAACACTGAACTGTTACAGAAGTTCACTTCCTAGAGAGAGACACTATAACACAATGAATTGTTACAGTAGTTCACCTCCTGGAGACAGCATAACACACTGAACTGTTACAGTAGTTCACCTCCAAGTGACACAAAAACACATTGAACGGTAACAATAGTTCAACTCCAAGAGAGAGACACCATAACACATTGATCTGTTACAGAAGTGTACTACCTAGAGAGAGACACTATAACACACTGAAATTGTACAGTAGTTCACCTCCTGGAGACACTAAAACACACTGAACTGTTACAGTAGTTCACCTCCTGGAGACACTATAACACATTGAACTGTTACAGTAGTTCACCTCCTGGAGTCACTATAACACACTGAACTGTTACAGTATTTCACCTCCAAGAGACACTATAACACACTGAACTGTTACAGAAGTTCACTTCCTAGAGACAATATAACACACTGAACTGTTACAGAAGTTCACTTTCTAGGGAGAGACACTATAACACACTGAACTGTTACAGTAGTTCACCTCCTAAAGACACTATAACACAATGAACTGTTACAGTAGTTCACCTCCTGGAGACACCATAACACACTGAACTGTTACAGTAGTTCACCTCCTAGAGACGCTATAAAACACTGAACTGTTACAGAAGTTCACTTCCTAGAGAGAGACACTATAACACAATGAATTGTTACAGTAGTTCACCTCCTGGAGACAGCATAACACACTGAACTGTTACAGTAGTTCACCTCCAAGTGACACAAAAACACATTGAACGGTAACAATAGTTCAACTCCAAGAGAGAGACACCATAACACATTGATCTGTTACAGAAGTGTACTACCTAGAGAGAGACACTATAACACACTGAAATTGTACAGTAGTTCACCTCCTGGAGACACTAAAACACACTGAACTGTTACAGTAGTTCACCTCCTGGAGACACTATAACACATTGAACTGTTACAGTAGTTCACCTCCTGGAGTCACTATAACACACTGAACTGTTACAGTATTTCACCTCCAAGAGACACTATAACACACTGAACTGTTACAGAAGTTCACTTCCTAGAGACAATATAACACACTGAACTGTTACAGAAGTTCACTTTCTAGGGAGAGACACTATAACACACTGAACTGTTACAGTAGTTCACCTCCTAAAGACACTATAACACAATGAACTGTTACAGTAGTTCACATCCTGGAGACACCATAACACACTGAACTGTTACAGTAGTTCACCTCCTAGTGACACAACAACACATTGAACGGTAACAATAGTACAACTCCAAGAGAGAGACACCATAACACATTGATCTGTTACAGAAGTGTACTTCCTAGAGAGAGACACTATAACACACTGAACTGTTACAGTAGTTCACCGCCTAGAGACACTATAACACACTGAACTGTTACAGTAGTTCACCTCCTAGAGACAATATAACACACTGAAATGTTACAGAAGTTCACTTCCTAGGGAGAGACACTACAACACACTGGACTGTTACAGTAGTTCACCTCCTAGAGACACTATAACACACTGAACTGTTACAGTAGTTCACCTCCTAGAGACACTATAACACACTGAACTGTTACAGTAGTTCACCTCCTAGAGACAATATAACACACTGAAATGTTACAGAAGTTCACTTCCTAGGGAGAGACACTACAACACACTGGACTGTTACAGTAGTTCACCTCCTAGAGACACTATAACACACTGAACGGTTACAGTAGTTAACCTCCTAGTGACACATTGAACGGTAACAATAGTTCAACTCCAAGAGAGAGACACCATAACACATTGATCTGTTACAGAAGCTTACTTCCTAGAGAGAGACACTTTAACACACTGAACTGTTACAGTAGTTCACCTCCTAGAGACACTATAACACACTGTACTGTTACAGTAGTTCACCTTTTAGAAAGAGACACTATAACACACTGAACTGTTACAGTATTTCACCTCCAAGAGACTATAACACTCTGTACTGTTACAGTAGTTCACCACCTAGAGACACTAGAACACACTGAACTGTTACAGTAGTTCACCTCCTACAGACACTATAACACACTGAACTGTTACAGAAGTTCACTTCCTAGGGAGAGACACTATAACACACTGAACTGTTACAGAAGTTCACATTTTAGATAGAGACAACATATCACACCAAACTGTTACAGGAATTCACCTCCTAGATAGCGACTCCATAACACACTAAACTGTTACAGGAGTTCACCTGCAAGTGACACTAAACACACTGAACTGTTACAGTAGTTCAGCTCCTAGAGACACTATTACACACTGAACTGTTACAGTAGTTCACCTGCTGGTGACACTATAACACACTGAACTGTTACAGTAGTTCACCACCTAGAGACACTATAACACACTGTACTGTTACAGTAGTTCAGCTCCTAGAGACACTATAACACACTGAACTGTTACAGTAGTTCACCTCCTAGAAACACTATTACACACTGAACTGTTACAGAAATTAACTTCCTAGAGAGAGACACTATAACACAATGAACTGTTACAGTAGTTCACCTCCTGGAGACACCATAACACACTGAACGGTTACAGTAGTTAACCTCCTAGTGACACATTGAACGGTAACAATAGTTCAACTCCAAGAGAGAGACACCATAACACTTTGATCTGTTACAGAAGCTTACTTGCTAGAGAGAGACACTATAACACACTGAACTGTTACAGTAGTTCACCTCCTAGAGATGCTATAAAACACTGAACTGTTACAGAAGTTCACTTCCTAGAGATGCTATAAAACACTGAACTGTTACAGAAGTTCACTTCCTAGAGAGAGACACTATAACACAATGAACTGTTACAGTAGTTCACCTCCTGGAGACACGATAACACACTGAACGGTTACAGTAGTTCACCTCCTAGAGATGCTATAAAACACTGAACTGTTACAGAAGTTCACTTCCTAGAGATGCTATAACACACTGAACTGTTACAGAAGTTCACTTCCTAGAGAGAGACACTATAACACACTGTACTGTTACAGTAGTTCACCTTTTAGAAAGAGACACTATAACACACTGAAATGTTACAGTAGTTCACCCCCTAGAGACACTATAACACACTGTACTGTTACAGTAGTTCACCTTTTAGAAAGAGACACTATAACACACTGAACTGTTACAGTATTTCACCTCCAAGAGACACTATAACACACTGTACTGTTACAGTAGTTCACCACCTAGAGACACTAGAACACACTGAACTGTTACAGTAGTTCACCTCCTACAGACACTATAACACACTGAACTGTTACAGAAGTTCACTTCCTAGGGAGAGACACTATAACACACTGAACTGTTACAGAAGTTCACATTTTAGATAGAGACAACATATCACACCAATCTGTTACAGGAATTCACCTCCTAGATAGAGACTCCATAACACACTAAACTGTTACAGGAGTTCACCTGCAAGTGACACTAAACACACTGAACTGTTACAGTAGTTCAGCTCCTAGAGAAACTATTACACACTGAACTGTTACAGTAGTTCACCTGCTGGTGACACTATAACACACTGAACTGTTACAGTAGTTCACCACCTAGAGACACTATAACACACTGTACTGTTACAGTAGTTCAGCTCCTAGTTACACTATAACACACTGAACTATTACAGTAGTTCACCTCCTTAAAACACTATTTCACACTGAACTGTAACAGAAGTTAACTTCTTAGAGAGAGACACTATAACACACTGAACTGTTACAGTAGTTAACTTCCTAGAGAGAGACGCTATAACACACTGAACTGTTCCAGTAGTTCACCTCCTAGAGACGCTATAAAACACTGAACTGTTACAGAAGTTCACTTCCACGAGAGAGACACTATAACACAATGAACTGTTACAGTAGTTCACCACCTAGAGACACTATAACACACTGAACTGTTACAGTATTTCACCTCCAAGAGACACTATAACACACTGAACTGTTACAGTATTTCACCTCCAAGAGACACTATAACACACTGTACTGTTACAGTAGTTCACCTCCTAGAGACACTATAACACACTGAACTGTTACAGAAGTTCACTTCCTAGGGAGAGAAACTTTCACTCACTGAAATGTTACAGTAGTTCAACAACTGCGTAGAGACACTTTAACACACTGAACTGTTACAGTAGTTCAATCCCAAGAGAGAGAAACTTTCACTCACTGAAATGTTACAGTAGTTCAACAACTGCATAGAGACACTTTAACACACTGAACTGTTACAGTAGTTCACCTCCTGGAGACACTATAACTAACTGAACTGTTACAGTAGTTCATCTTTTAGATAGAGACACTTTAAAACACTGAACTGTTGCAGTAGTTCACCTCCTAGATAGAGACACCATAACACACTAAACTGTTACAGGAGTTCACCTGCAAGTGACAATTTAACACACTGAACTGTTACAGTAGTTCAGCTCCTAGAGACACAATTACACACTGAACTGTTTCAGTAGTTCACCTCCTTAAAACACTATTTCACACTGAACTGTAACAGAAGTTAACTTCTTAGAGAGAGACACTATAACACACTGAACTGTTACAGTAGTTCACCTGCTAAAGACAATATAACACACTGAACTGTTACAGTAGTTCACCTCCTAGAGACACCATAACACACTGAACTGTTACAGTAGTTCACCTCCTAGAGATGCTATAAACACTGAACTGTTACAGAAGTTCACTTCCAAGAGAGAGACACTATAACACAATGAACTGTTACAGTAGTTCACCTCCTGGAGACACCATAACACACTGAACTGTTACAGTAGTTCACCTCCTAGTGACACAACAACACATTGAACGGTAACAATAGTTCAACTCCAAGAGAGAGACACCATAACACATTGATCTGTTACAGAAGCTTACTTCCTAGAGAGAGACACTATAACACACTGAACTGTTACAGTAGTTCACCTTTTAGAAAGAGACACTATAACACACTGAACTGTTACAGTAGTTCACCACCTAGAGACACTAGAACACACTGAACTGTTACAGTAGCTCACCTCCTAGAGACACTATAACACACTGAACTGTTACAGTATTTCACCTCCTAGAGACACTATAACACACTGAACTGTTACAGAAGTTCACTTCCTAGGGAGAGACACTATAACACACTGAACTGTTACAGAAGTTCACTTCCTAGGGAGAGACACTATAACACACTGAACTGTTACAGAAGTTCACATTTTAGATAGAGACAACATAACACACTAAACTGTAACAGGAGTTCACCTGCAAGTGACACTTAACACAATGAACTGTTACAGTAGTTCACCTCCTAGATAGAGACACCATAACACACTAAACTGTTACAGGAGTTCACCTGCAAGTGACAATTTAACACACTGAACTGTTACAGTAGTTCAGGTCCTAGAGACACTATTACACACTGAACTGTTACAGTAGTTCACCTGCTGGTGACACTATAACACACTGAACTGTTAAAGTAGTTCACCACCTAGAGACACTATAACACACTGAACTGTTACAGTAGTTCACCACCTAGAGACACTATAACACACTGTACTGTTACAGTAGTTCAGCTCCTAGAGACACTATAACACACTGAACTGTTACAGTAGTTCACCTCCTTAAAACACTATTTCACACTGAACTGTTCCAGAAGTTAACTTCCTAGAGAGAGACACTATAACACACTGAACTGTTACCGTAGTTCACCTCCTAGAGACGCTATAAAACACTGAACATTTACAGAAGTTCACTTCCTAGAGAGAGACACTATAACACAATGAACTGTTACAGTAGTTCACCTCCTAGAGACGCTATAAAACACTGAACTGTTACAGAAGTTCAACTCCAAGAGAGATACACCATAACATATTGATCTGTTACAGAAGCTTACTTCCTAGAGAGAGACACTATAACACACTGAACTGTTACAGTAGTTCACCTTTTAGAAAGAGACACTATAACACACTGAACTGTTACAGTAGTTCACCTCCAAGAGACACTATAACACACTGTACTGTTACAGTAGTTCACCTCCTAGAGACACTATAACACACTGAACTGTTACAGAAGTTCACTTCCTAGGGAGAGAAACTTTCACTCACTGAAATGTTACAGTAGTTCAACAACTGCGTAGAGACACTTTAACACACTGAACTGTTACAGTAGTTCAATCCCAAGAGAGAGAAACTTTCACTCACTGAAATGTTACAGTAGTTCAACAACTGCGTAGAGACACTTTAACACACTGAACTGTTACAGTAGTTCACCTCCTGGAGACACTATAACTAACTGAACTGTTACAGTAGTTCATCTTTTAGATAGAGACACTTTAAAACACTGAACTGTTGCAGTAGTTCACCTCCTAGATAGAGACACCATAACACACTAAACTGTTACAGGAGTTCACCTGCAAGTGACAATTTAACACACTGAACTGTTACAGTAGTTCAGCTCCTAGAGACACAATTACACACTGAACTGTTTCAGTAGTTCACCTCCTTAAAACACTATTTCACACTGAACTGTAACAGAAGTTAACTTCTTAGAGAGAGACACTATAACACACTGAACTGTTACAGTAGTTCACCTGCTAAAGACAATATAACACACTGAACTGTTACAGTAGTTCACCTCCTAGAGACACCATAACACACTGAACTGTTACAGTAGTTCACCTCCTAGAGATGCTATAAACACTGAACTGTTACAGAAGTTCACTTCCAAGAGAGAGACACTATAACACAATGAACTGTTACAGTAGTTCACCTCCTGGAGACACCATAACACACTGAACTGTTACAGTAGTTCACCTCCTAGTGACACAACAACACATTGAACGGTAACAATAGTTCAACTCCAAGAGAGAGACACCATAACACATTGATCTGTTACAGAAGCTTACTTCCTAGAGAGAGACACTATAACACACTGAACTGTTACAGTAGTTCACCTTTTAGAAAGAGACACTATAACACACTGAACTGTTACAGTAGTTCACCACCTAGAGACACTAGAACACACTGAACTGTTACAGTAGCTCACCTCCTAGAGACACTATAACACACTGAACTGTTACAGTATTTCACCTCCTAGAGACACTATAACACACTGAACTGTTACAGAAGTTCACTTCCTAGGGAGAGACACTATAACACACTGAACTGTTACAGAAGTTCACTTCCTAGGGAGAGACACTATAACACACTGAACTGTTACAGAAGTTCACATTTTAGATAGAGACAACATAACACACTAAACTGTAACAGGAGTTCACCTGCAAGTGACACTTAACACAATGAACTGTTACAGTAGTTCACCTCCTAGATAGAGACACCATAACACACTAAACTGTTACAGGAGTTCACCTGCAAGTGACAATTTAACACACTGAACTGTTACAGTAGTTCAGCTCCTAGAGACACTATTACACACTGAACTGTTACAGTAGTTCACCTGCTGGTGACACTATAACACACTGAACTGTTAAAGTAGTTCACCACCTAGAGACACTATAACACACTGAACTGTTACAGTAGTTCACCACCTAGAGACACTATAACACACTGTACTGTTACAGTAGTTCAGCTCCTAGAGACACTATAACACACTGAACTGTTACAGTAGTTCACCTCCTTAAAACACTATTTCACACTGAACTGTTCCAGAAGTTAACTTCCTAGAGAGAGACACTATAACACACTGAACTGTTACCGTAGTTCACCTCCTAGAGACGCTATAAAACACTGAACATTTACAGAAGTTCACTTCCTAGAGAGAGACACTATAACACAATGAACTGTTACAGTAGTTCACCTCCTAGAGACGCTATAAAACACTGAACTGTTACAGAAGTTCAACTCCAAGAGAGATACACCATAACATATTGATCTGTTACAGAAGCTTACTTCCTAGAGAGAGACACTATAACACACTGAACTGTTACAGTAGTTCACCTTTTAGAAAGAGACACTATAACACACTGAACTGTTACAGTAGTTCACCTCCTGGAGACACCATAACACACTGAACTGTTACAGTAGTTCACCTCCTAGTGACACAACAACACATTAAACGGTAACAATAGTTCAACTCCAAGAGAGAGACACCATAACACATTGATCTGTTACAGAAGCTTACTTCCTAGAGAGAGACACTATAACACACTGAACTGTTACAGTAGTTCACCTTTTAGAAAGAGACACTATAACACACTGAACTGTTACAGTAGTTCACCACCTAGAGACACTAGAACACACTGAACTGTTACAGTAGCTCACCTCCTAGAGACACTATAACACACTGAACTGTTACAGTATTTCACCTCCTAGAGACACTATAACACACTGAACTGTTACAGAAGTTCACTTCCTAGGGAGAGACACTATAACACACTGAACTGTTACAGAAGTTCACTTCCTAGGGAGAGACACTATAACACACTGAACTGTTACAGAAGTTCACATTTTAGATAGAGACAACATAACACACTAAACTGTAACAGGAGTTCACCTGCAAGTGACACTTAACACAATGAACTGTTACAGTAGTTCACCTCCTAGATAGAGACACCATAACACACTAAACTGTTACAGGAGTTCACCTGCAAGTGACAATTTAACACACTGAACTGTTACAGTAGTTCAGCTCCTAGAGACACTATTACACACTGAACTGTTACAGTAGTTCACCTGCTGGTGACACTATAACACACTGAACTGTTAAAGTAGTTCACCACCTAGAGACACTATAACACACTGAACTGTTACAGTAGTTCACCACCTAGAGACACTATAACACACTGTACTGTTACAGTAGTTCAGCTCCTAGAGACACTATAACACACTGAACTGTTACAGTAGTTCACCTCCTTAAAACACTATTTCACACTGAACTGTTCCAGAAGTTAACTTCCTAGAGAGAGACACTATAACACACTGAACTGTTACCGTAGTTCACCTCCTAGAGACGCTATAAAACACTGAACATTTACAGAAGTTCACTTCCTAGAGAGAGACACTATAACACAATGAACTGTTACAGTAGTTCACCTCCTAGAGACGCTATAAAACACTGAACTGTTACAGAAGTTCAACTCCAAGAGAGATACACCATAACATATTGATCTGTTACAGAAGCTTACTTCCTAGAGAGAGACACTATAACACACTGAACTGTTACAGTAGTTCACCTTTTAGAAAGAGACACTATAACACACTGAACTGTTACAGTAGTTCACCTCCTGGAGACACCATAACACACTGAACTGTTACAGTAGTTCACCTCCTAGTGACACAACAACACATTGAACGGTAACAATAGTTCAACTCCAAGAGAGAGACACCATAACACATTGATCTGTTACAGAAGCTTACTTCCTAGAGAGAGACACTATAACACACTGAACTGTTACAGTAGTTCACCTTTTAGAAAGAGACACTATAACACACTGAACTGTTACAGTAGTTCACCACCTAGAGACACTAGAACACACTGAACTGTTACAGTAGCTCACCTCCTAGAGACACTATAACACACTGAACTGTTACAGTATTTCACCTCCTAGAGACACTATAACACACTGAACTGTTACAGAAGTTCACTTCCTAGGGAGAGACACTATAACACACTGAACTGTTACAGAAGTTCACTTCCTAGGGAGAGACACTATAACACACTGAACTGTTACAGAAGTTCACATTTTAGATAGAGACAACATAACACACTAAACTGTAACAGGAGTTCACCTGCAAGTGACACTTAACACAATGAACTGTTACAGTAGTTCACCTCCTAGATAGAGACACCATAACACACTAAACTGTTACAGGAGTTCACCTGCAAGTGACAATTTAACACACTGAACTGTTACAGTAGTTCAGCTCCTAGAGACACTATTACACACTGAACTGTTACAGTAGTTCACCTGCTGGTGACACTATAACACACTGAACTGTTAAAGTAGTTCACCACCTAGAGACACTATAACACACTGAACTGTTACAGTAGTTCACCACCTAGAGACACTATAACACACTCGACTGTTACAGTAGTTCAGCTCCTAGAGACACTATAACACACTGAACTGTTACAGTAGTTCACCTCCTTAAAACACTATTTCACACTGAACTGTTCCAGAAGTTAACTTCCTAGAGAGAGACACTATAACACACTGAACTGTTACCGTAGTTCACCTCCTAGAGACGCTATAAAACACTGAACATTTACAGAAGTTCACTTCCTAGAGAGAGACACTATAACACAATGAACTGTTACAGTAGTTCACCTCCTAGAGACGCTATAAAACACTGAACTGTTACAGAAGTTCAACTCCAAGAGAGATACACCATAACATATTGATCTGTTACAGAAGCTTACTTCCTAGAGAGAGACACTATAACACACTGAACTGTTACAGTAGTTCACCTTTTAGAAAGAGACACTATAACACACTGAACTGTTACAGTAGTTCACCTCCTGGAGACACCATAACACACTGAACTGTTACAGTAGTTCACCTCCTAGTGACACAACAACACATTGAACGGTAACAATAGTTCAACTCCAAGAGAGAGACACCATAACACATTGATCTGTTACAGAAGCTTACTTCCTAGAGAGAGACACTATAACACACTGAACTGTTACAGTAGTTCACCTTTTAGAAAGAGACACTATAACACACTGAACTGTTACAGTAGTTCACCACCTAGAGACACTAGAACACACTGAACTGTTACAGTAGCTCACCTCCTAGAGACACTATAACACACTGAACTGTTACAGTATTTCACCTCCTAGAGACACTATAACACACTGAACTGTTACAGAAGTTCACTTCCTAGGGAGAGACACTATAACACACTGAACTGTTACAGAAGTTCACTTCCTAGGGAGAGACACTATAACACACTGAACTGTTACAGAAGTTCACATTTTAGATAGAGACAACATAACACACTAAACTGTAACAGGAGTTCACCTGCAAGTGACACTTAACACAATGAACTGTTACAGTAGTTCACCTCCTAGATAGAGACACCATAACACACTAAACTGTTACAGGAGTTCACCTGCAAGTGACAATTTAACACACTGAACTGTTACAGTAGTTCAGCTCCTAGAGACACTATTACACACTGAACTGTTACAGTAGTTCACCTGCTGGTGACACTATAACACACTGAACTGTTAAAGTAGTTCACCACCTAGAGACACTATAACACACTGAACTGTTACAGTAGTTCACCACCTAGAGACACTATAACACACTCGACTGTTACAGTAGTTCAGCTCCTAGAGACACTATAACACACTGAACTGTTACAGTAGTTCACCTCCTTAAAACACTATTTCACACTGAACTGTTCCAGAAGTTAACTTCCTAGAGAGAGACACTATAACACACTGAACTGTTACCGTAGTTCACCTCCTAGAGACGCTATAAAACACTGAACATTTACAGAAGTTCACTTCCTAGAGAGAGACACTATAACACAATGAACTGTTACAGTAGTTCACCTCCTAGAGACGCTATAAAACACTGAACTGTTACAGAAGTTCAACTCCAAGAGAGATACACCATAACATATTGATCTGTTACAGAAGCTTACTTCCTAGAGAGAGACACTATAACACACTGAACTGTTACAGTAGTTCACCTTTTAGAAAGAGACACTATAACACACTGAACTGTTACAGTAGTTCACCTCCTGGAGACACCATAACACACTGAACTGTTACAGTAGTTCACCTCCTAGTGACACAACAACACATTAAACGGTAACAATAGTTCAACTCCAAGAGAGAGACACCATAACACATTGATCTGTTACAGAAGCTTACTTCCTAGAGAGAGACACTATAACACACTGAACTGTTACAGTAGTTCACCATTTAGAAAGAGACACTATAACACACTGAACTGTTACAGTAGTTCACCACCTAGAGACACTAGAACACACTGAACTGTTACAGTAGCTCACCTCCTAGAGACACTATAACACACTGAACTGTTACAGTATTTCACCTCCTAGAGACACTATAACACACTGAACTGTTACAGAAGTTCACTTCCTAGGGAGAGACACTATAACACACTGAACTGTTACAGAAGTTCACTTCCTAGGGAGAGACACTATAACACACTGAACTGTTACAGAAGTTCACATTTTAGATAGAGACAACATAACACACTAAACTGTAACAGGAGTTCACCTGCAAGTGACACTTAACACAATGAACTGTTACAGTAGTTCACCTCCTAGATAGAGACACCATAACACACTAAACTGTTACAGGAGTTCACCTGCAAGTGACAATTTAACACACTGAACTGTTACAGTAGTTCAGCTCCTAGAGACACTATTACACACTGAACTGTTACAGTAGTTCACCTGCTGGTGACACTATAACACACTGAACTGTTAAAGTAGTTCACCACCTAGAGACACTATAACACACTGAACTGTTACAGTAGTTCACCACCTAGAGACACTATAACACACTGTACTGTTACAGTAGTTCAGCTCCTAGAGACACTATAACACACTGAACTGTTACAGTAGTTCACCTCCTTAAAACACTATTTCACACTGAACTGTTCCAGAAGTTAACTTCCTAGAGAGAGACACTATAACACACTGAACTGTTACCGTAGTTCACCTCCTAGAGACGCTATAAAACACTGAACATTTACAGAAGTTCACTTCCTAGAGAGAGACACTATAACACAATGAACTGTTACAGTAGTTCACCTCCTAGAGACGCTATAAAACACTGAACTGTTACAGAAGTTCAACTCCAAGAGAGATACACCATAACATATTGATCTGTTACAGAAGCTTACTTCCTAGAGAGAGACACTATAACACACTGAACTGTTACAGTAGTTCACCTTTTAGAAAGAGACACTATAACACACTGAACTGTTACAGTAGTTCACCTCCTGGAGACACCATAACACACTGAACTGTTACAGTAGTTCACCTCCTAGTGACACAACAACACATTGAACGGTAACAATAGTTCAACTCCAAGAGAGAGACACCATAACACATTGATCTGTTACAGAAGCTTACTTCCTAGAGAGAGACACTATAACACACTGAACTGTTACAGTAGTTCACCTTTTAGAAAGAGACACTATAACACACTGAACTGTTACAGTAGTTCACCACCTAGAGACACTAGAACACACTGAACTGTTACAGTAGCTCACCTCCTAGAGACACTATAACACACTGAACTGTTACAGTATTTCACCTCCTAGAGACACTATAACACACTGAACTGTTACAGAAGTTCACTTCCTAGGGAGAGACACTATAACACACTGAACTGTTACAGAAGTTCACTTCCTAGGGAGAGACACTATAACACACTGAACTGTTACAGAAGTTCACATTTTAGATAGAGACAACATAACACACTAAACTGTAACAGGAGTTCACCTGCAAGTGACACTTAACACAATGAACTGTTACAGTAGTTCACCTCCTAGATAGAGACACCATAACACACTAAACTGTTACAGGAGTTCACCTGCAAGTGACAATTTAACACACTGAACTGTTACAGTAGTTCAGCTCCTAGAGACACTATTACACACTGAACTGTTACAGTAGTTCACCTGCTGGTGACACTATAACACACTGAACTGTTAAAGTAGTTCACCACCTAGAGACACTATAACACACTGAACTGTTACAGTAGTTCACCACCTAGAGACACTATAACACACTGTACTGTTACAGTAGTTCAGCTCCTAGAGACACTATAACACACTGAACTGTTACAGTAGTTCACCTCCTTAAAACACTATTTCACACTGAACTGTTCCAGAAGTTAACTTCCTAGAGAGAGACACTATAACACACTGAACTGTTACCGTAGTTCACCTCCTAGAGACGCTATAAAACACTGAACATTTACAGAAGTTCACTTCCTAGAGAGAGACACTATAACACAATGAACTGTTACAGTAGTTCACCTCCTAGAGACGCTATAAAACACTGAACTGTTACAGAAGTTCAACTCCAAGAGAGATACACCATAACATATTGATCTGTTACAGAAGTGTTCTTCCTAGAGAGAGACACTATAACACACTGAAATCTTACAGTAGTTCACCTCCTAGAGACACTAAAACACACTGAACTGTTACAGTAGTTCACCTCCTAGATACACTATAACACACTGAACTGTTACAGTAGTTCACCTTTTAGAAAGAGACACTATAACACACTGAACTGTTACAGTAGTTCACCTCCTAGAGACACTATAACACACTGAACTGTTACAGAAGTTCACTTCCTAGGGAGAGACACTATAACACACTGAACTGTGACAGAAGTTCACTTCCTAGGGAGAGACACTATAACACACTGAACTGTTACAGAAGTTCACATTTTAGATAGAGACAACATAACACACTAAACTGTAACAGGAGTTCACCTGCAAGTGACACTTAACACAATGAACTGTTACAGTAGTTCACCTCCTAGATAGAGACACCATAACACACTAAACTGTTACAGGAGTTCACCTGCAAGTGACAATTTAACACACTGAACTGTTACAGTAGTTCAGCTCCTAGAGACACTATTACACACTGAACTGTTACAGTAGTTCACCTGCTGGTGACACTATAACACACTGAACTGTTAAAGTAGTTCACCACCTAGAGACACTATAACACACTAAACTGTTACAGTAGTTCACCACCTAGAGACACTATAACACACTGTACTGTTACAGTAGTTCAGCTCCTAGAGACACTATAACACACTGAACTGTTACAGTAGTTCACCTCCTTAAAACACTATTTCACACTGAACTGTTCCAGAAGTTAACTTCCTAGAGAGAGACACTATAACACACTGAACTGTTACCGTAGTTCACCTCCTAGAGACGCTATAAAACACTGAACATTTACAGAAGTTCACTTCCTAGAGAGAGACACTATAACACAATGAACTGTTACAGTAGTTCACCTTCTAGAGACGCTATAAAACACTGAACTGTTACAGAAGTTCAATTCCAAGAGAGATACACCATAACATATTGATCTGTTACAGAAGTGTTCTTCCTAGAGAGAGACACTATAACACACTGAAATCTTACAGTAGTTCACCTCCTAGAGACACTAAAACACACTGAACTGTTACAGTAGTTCACCTCCTAGATACACTATAACACACTGAACTGTTACAGTAGTTCACCTTTTAGAAAGAGACACTATAACACACTGAACTGTTACAGTAGTTCACCTCCTAGAGACACTATAACACACTGAACTGTTACAGAAGTTCACATTTTAGATAGAGACAACATATCACACCAAACTGTTACAGGAATTCACTTTCTAGATAGAGACACCATAACACACTAAACTGTTACAGGAGTTCACCTGCAAGTGACACTTAACACAATGAACTGTTACAGTATTTCACCTCATAGATTGAGACACCATAACACACAGAACTGTTCAGTAGTTCACCTCCTGGTGATACTGCAAAACACTGAACTGTTACAGTAGTTCAATCCCAAGAGAGAGAAACTTTCACTCACTGAAATGTTACAGTAGTTCAACAACACGTAGAGACACTGCAACAAACTGAGCTGTTACAGGAGTTCACCTGCAAGTGACTTTTTAACACACTGAACTGTTACAGTTTTTCACCTCCTAGAGACACTATAACACACTGAACTGTTACAGTAGTTCACCTCCCAGAGACACTATAAAACACTGAACTGTTACAGTAGTTCACCTCTAGAGAGAGACATCATTACACACTGAACTGTTACAGTAGCTCACCTCCTAGAGACACTATAACACACTGAACTGTTAGAGTAGTTCACCTCCTAGAGACGCTATAAAACACTGAACTGTTACAGAAGTTCACCTCCTAGTGACACAAAAACACATTGAACGGTAACAATAGTTCAACTGCAAGAGAGAGACACCATAACACATTGATCTGTTACAGAAGCTTACTTCCTAGAGAGAGACACTATAACACACTGCAATTTTACAGTAGTTCACCTCCTAGAGTCACTATAACACACTGAACTGTTACAGTAGTTCACCTCCTAGAGACACTATAACACATTGAACTGTTACAGTAGTTCACCTCCTGGAGTCACTATAACACACTGAACTGTTACAGTAGTTCACCTCCTAGAGACACTAGAACACACTGAACTGTTACAGTAGTTCACCTCCTACAGACACTATAACACACTGAACTGTTACAGTAGTTCACCTCCTAGAGACACTATAACACACTGAACTGTTACAGAAGTTCACTTCCTAGGGAGAGACACTATAACACACTGAACTGTTGCAGTAGTTCACCTGCTACAGACACTATAACACACTGAACTGTTACAGTAGTTCACCTCCTAGAGACACTATAACACACTCAACTGATACTGAAGTTCACTTCCTAGGTGAGAGACACTATAACACACTGAACTGTTACAGTTGTTCACCTCCTAGAGACAATATAACACACTGAAATGTTACAGAAGTTCACTTCCTAGAGCGAGACACTATAACACACTGAACTGTTGCAGTAGTTCACCTCCTAGATAGAGACAACATAACACACTAAACTGTTACAGGAGTTCACCTGAAAGTGACAATTTAACACACTAAACTGTTACAGTAGTTCACCTGCTGGTGACACTATAACACACTGAACTGTTACAGTAGTTCATCACCTAGAGACACTATAACACACTGAACTGTTACAGAAGTTCGCCTCCTAGAAACACTATTACACACTGAACTGTTACAGAAGTTCGCCTCCTAGAAACACTATTACACACTGAACTGTTACAGAAGTTAACGTCCTAGAGAGAGACACTATAACACACTGAACTGTTACAGAAGTGTGCCTCCTAGAAACACTATTACACACTGAAATGTTACAGAAGTTCACTTCCTAGAGACACTATAACACACTGAACTGTTACAGTAGTTCACCTCCTACAGACACTATAACACACTGAACTGTTACAGTAGTTCACCTCCTAGAGACACTATAACACACTGAACTGTTACAGAAGTTCACTTCCTAGGGAGAGACACTATAACACACTGAACTGTTACAGAAGTTCACATTTTAGATAGAGACAACATATCACACCAAACTGTTACAGGAATTCACCTCCTAGATAGAGACACCATAACACACTAAACTGTTACAGGAGTTCACCTGCAAGTGACAATGTAACACAATGAACTGTTACAGTATTTCACCTCCTAGATTGAGACACTATAGCACACTGAACTGTTCAGTAGTTCACTTCCTGGTGACACTGCAAAACACTGAACTGTTACAGTAGTTCAATCCCAAGAGAGAGAAACTTTCACTCACTGAAATGTTACAGTAGTTCAACAACTGCGTAGAGACACTGCAACACACTGAGCTGTTACAGGAGTTCACCTGCAAGTGACACTTTAACACACTGAACTGTTACAGTAGTTCACCTCCTAGAGACACTGTGACACATCGGTCTGTTACAGCAGTTCACCTCCTAGAGAGACACTATAACACAATGAACTGTTACAGTAGTTCACCTCCTAAAGACACTGTAACACACTGAACTGTTACAGTAGTTCACCTCCTAGAGACACTATAACACACTGAACTGTTACAGTAGTTCACCTCCTAGAGACACTGTGACACATCGGTCTGTTACAGCAGCTCACCTCCTAGAGAGAGACACTATAACACAATGAACTGTTACAGTAGTTCACCTCCTAGAGACACTATTACACACTGAACTGTTACAGAAGTTCACTTCCTAGAGAGAGACATTATAACACACTGAACTGTTACAGTAGTTCACCTCCTAAAGACACTGTAACACACTGAACTGTTACAGTAGTTCACCTCCTAGAGACACTATTACACACTGAAATGTTACAGAAGTTCACTTCCTAGGGAGAGACACTTTAACACACTGAACTGTTACAGTAGTTCACCTCCTGGAGACACTATAACTAACTGAACTGTTACCGTAGTTCATCTTTTAGATAGAGACACTTTATCACACTGAACTGTTGCAGTAGTTCACCTCCTAGATAGAGACACCATAACACACTAAACTGTTACAGGAGTTCACCTGCAAGTGACAATTTAACAAACTGAACTGTTACAGTAGTTCACCTCCTTAAAACACTATTTCACACTGAACTCTAACAGAAGTTAACTTCCTAGAGAGAGACACTATAACACACTGAACTGTTATAGTAGTACACCTCCTAGAGACAATATAACAAACTGAACTGTTACAGTAGCTCACCTCCTAAAGACAATATAACACACTGAACTGTTACAGAAGTTCGCTTCCTAGAAACACTATTACACACTGAACTGTTACAGAAGTAAACGCCCTAGAGAGAGACACTATAACACACTGAACTGTTACAGAACTTTGCCTCCTAGAAACACTATTAAACACAGAACTGTTACAGAAGTTCACTTCCTAGAGACACTATAACACACTGAACTGTTACAGTAGTTCACCTCCTAGAGACACTATAACACACTGAACTGTTACAGAAGTTCACTTCCTAGGGAGAGACACTATAACACACTGAACTGTTACAGAAGTTCACATTTTAGATAGAGACAACATATCACACCAAACTGTTACAGGAATTCACCTCCTAGATAGAGACACCTTAACACACTAAACTGTTACAGGAGTTCACCTGCAAGTGACAATGTAACACAATGAACTGTTACAGTATTTCACCTCCTAGATTGAGACACTATAACACACTGTACTGTTACAGTAGTTCACCTCCTAGTGACACTACAAAACACTGAACTGTTACAGTAGTTCAACTCCTAAAGAGAGACACTATAACACACTGAACTGTTATGGTAGTTCACCTTCTAAAGACACTTTAGCACACTAAACTGTTACAGTAATTCACCTCCTAGTGACACTACAAAACACTGAACTGTTACAGTAGTTCAACTCCTAAAGAGAGACACTATAACACACTGAACTGTAACAGTTGTTCACCTCCTAGAGACACTATAACACACTGAACTGTTACAGTATTTCACCTCCTAGTGACACTACAAAACACTGAACTGTTACAGTATTTCACCTCCTAGTGACACTATAACACACTGAACTGTTACAGTCGTTCACCTCCTAGAGACAATATAACACACTGAACTGTTACAGTAGTTCACCTCCTAGTGACACTACAAAACACTGAACTGTTACAGTAGTTCACCTCCTAGAAACACTATAACACACTGAACTGTTACAGTAGTTCACCTCCTGAGACACTTTAACACACTGAACATTTACAGTCGTTCATTTCCTAGAGACACTATAACACACTGAACTGTTACAGTAGTTAATTTCCTTGAGACTCAATAACACACTGAACTGTTACAGTAGTTCACCTCCTAGAGACACTATAACACACTGAACTGTTACAGTATTTCACCTCCAAGTGACACTAAAAGAAACTGAACTGTTACAGTAGATAATTTCCTTGAGACTCAATAACACACTGAACTGTTACAGTAGTTAATTTCCGTGAGACACAATAACACACTGAACTGTTACAGTATTTCACCTCCAAGAGACACAATGAAACAATGAACTGTTACAGTAGTTCACCTCCTAGAAACATTATAACACACTGAACTGTGACAGTAGTTCACCTCCCAGAGTCTCTGTAATACACTGAACTGTGACAGTATTTCAACTCCTAGAGACACTATAACACACTGAACTGTTACAGTAGTTCACCTCCTAGAGACACTATAACACACTGAACTGTTACAGTAGTTCACCTCCTGGATACATTATAATACACTGAACTGTTACAGTAGTTCACCTGCTAGTGACACTATAACACATTGAACTGTTACAGTAGTTCACCTCCTAGAGACACTATATTACACTGAAATGTTACAGAAGTTCACTTCCCAAAGAGTCACTATAACACACTGAACTGTTACAGTAGTTCACCTCCTAGAGACACTATAACACACTGAACTGTTACAGTAGTTCACCTCCTAGAGACACTATAACACACTGAACTGTTACAGTAGTTCACCTCCTGGAGACATTATAACACACTGAACTGTTACAGTAGTTCACCTGCCTAGATGACACTATAACACACTGAACTGTTACAGTAGTTCACCTCCTAGAGACACTATAACACACTGAACTGTTACAGTAGTTCACCTCCTAGGACACTAAACACTGAACTGTTACAGCTAATAACACACTGAACTGTTACAGTAGTTCACCTCCTAGGGACACTATAACACACTGAACTGTTACAGTATTTCACCTCCTAGAGACACAATGAAACAATGAGCTGTTACAGTAGTTCACCTCCTAGAAACATTATAACACACTGAACTGTGACAGTAGTTCACCTCCCAGAGTCTCTGTAATACACTGAACTGTGACAGTATTTCAACTCCTAGAGACACTATAACACACTGAACTGTTACAGTAGTTCACCTCCTAAAGAGAGACACTATATCACACTGAACTGTTAAGGTAGTTCACCTTCTAAAGACACTATAACACACTGAACTGTTACAGTAGTTCACCTGGTAGTGACACTATAACACACTGAACTGTTACAGTAGTTCACCTCCTAGAGACACTATAAAACACTGAACTGTTACAGTAGCTCACCTCCTATATACACTATAACACACTGAACTGTTACAGTATTTCACCTCCTAGAGACACTATAACACACTGAACTGTTACAGTATTTCACCTCCTAGAGACACTATAACACGCTGAACTGTTACAGTAATTCAAACCCTCATGGCGCTATAACACACTGAACTGTTACAGTAGTTCACTTCCAAGAAACACTAAAACACACATAACTTTTACAGTAGTTCATTTCCTTGAGACTCAATAACACACTGAACTGTTACAGTAGTTCACCTCCTAGAGTCACTATAACAAACTGAACTGTTACAGTATTTCACCTCCTAGAGACACTATAACACACTGAACTGTTACAGTAGTTCACCTCCTAGAAACACTATAACACACTGAAATGTTACAGTAGTTCACCTCCTAGAGACAATATAACACACTGAAATGTTACAGTAGTTCATCTAATAGAGTCACCATAACACAAGGAAATGTTTCATTAGTTCACCTCCTAGAGTCACTATAACAAACTGAACTGTTACAGTATTTCACCTCCTAGAGTCACTATAACACACTGAACTGTTACAGTAGTTCACCTCCTAGAGACAATATAACACACTGAAATGTTACAGTAGTTCATCTAATAGAGTCACCATAACACAAGGAAATGTTTCATTAGTTCACCTCCTAGAGTAACTATAACAAACTGAACTGTTACAGTATTTCACCTCCTAGAGTCACTATAACACACTGAACTGTTTCGGTAGTTCACCTCCTACAGACACTATAACACACTGAATTGTTACAGTAGTTCATCTCCTAGAGAGACTATAACACACTGAACTGTTTCAGTAGTTCACCTCCAAGAGACTCTGCAATAAACTGAAATGTAACAGTATTTCAACTCCGAGAGACACGATAAAACAATGAACTGTTACAGTAGTTCACCTCCTAGAAACACTATAACACACTGATCTGTTACAGTATTTCACCTCCTAGAGACACTATAACACACTGAACTGTTACAGGAGTTCACCTGCAAGTGACACCTTAACACACTGAACTGTTACAGTATTTCACCTCCTAGAGACACTATAACACACTGAACTGTTACAGTAGGTCACCTCCTGGAGACATTATAACACACTGAACTGTTATAGCAGATTACCTCCCAGTGACACTATAACACACTGAACTTTTACTTTAGTTCAACTCCTGGAGACACTATAACACACTGAACTGTTACAGTAATTCAAATATTACAGTAGATCACTTCCAAGAAACACTAAAACACGCTGAACTGTTACAGTAGTTCAACTCCTAGAGACACTATAACACACTGAACTGTTACAGTTTATCACATCTTAGAGACACTATAACACACTGAACTGTTAAAGTAGTTCAACTCCTAGAGTCACTACAACACACTGAACTGTTACAGTATTTGACCTCCTAGAGACACTATTACACACTGAAATGTTGCAGTAGCTAACCTGACAGTGACACTATAACACACTGAACTGTTACAGTAGTTCACCTCCTAGAGACACTATAACACACTGAACTGTTACAGTAGTTCACCTCCTAGAGACACTATTACACACTGAACTGTTACAGTAGTTCACCTCATACAGAGAGACACAATAAAACACTAAACTGTTACAGTAGCTCACCTGCTAGTGACACTATAACACACTGAACTGTTACAGTAATTCAATCCATGATGGCACTTTAACACACTGAATTGTTTCAGTAGTTCAACTCCTAGCGACACTTTAACACACTGAACTGTTACAGTATTTTACCTCCTTGAGTCACGATAAAGCACTGAACTTTTACTGTAGTTCACCTGCTAGTGACACTATAACACACTGAACTTTTACAGTAGTTCATTTCCTTGAGACTCAATAACACACTGAACTGTTACAGTTGTTCAATTCCTAGAGACACTATAACATACTGAACTGTTACAGTAGTTCACCTGCTATTGAAACTATAACACACTGAACTGTTTCAGTACTTCACCACCTAGAGACACTATAACACACTGAGCTGTTACAGTACGTCAACTCCTAGAGACACTATAACACACTGAACTGTTACAGGGTTTCACATCCTAGAGACACTATAACACACTGAGCTGTTTCAGTACTTCAACTCCTAGAGACACTGTAACACACTGAACTGTTACAGTAGTTCACCTCCTAGAGTCACTATAACACATTGAACTGTTACAGTATTTCACATCCTAGAGACAATATAACACAATGAACTGTTACAGTAGTTCACTTCCTAGAGACTCTGCAATACAATGAACTGTGACAGTATTTCAACTCCTAGAGACACTTTGACACACTGAACTGTTACAGTACTTCACATCCTAGAGTGAGACACTATAAAACACTGAACTTAGACAGTAATTCAACTCCTAGAGACACTATAACACACTGAACTGTTACAGTAGTTCAGCTCCTAGAGACACTATAACACACTGAACTGTTACAGTAGTTCAGCTCCTAGAGACACTATAACACACTGAACTGTTACAGTAGTTCAGCTGATAGTGACACTACAACACACTGAATTGTTACAGTAGTTCACCTCATAGAGACACTATAACACACCGAACTGTTACAGTAGTTCACCTCCTGGAGTCACTATTACACACTGAACTTTTACAGTAGTTCACATGCTAGTGACACTATAACATACAGAACTGTTACAGTAGTTCACCTCCTAGAGTCACTATAACAAACTGAACCTTTACAGTAGTTCACATGCTACTGACAGTATAACACACCGAACTGTTACAGTAGTTCACCTCCTGGAGACATTATAACACACTGAACTGTTACAGCAGATTACCTCCCAGTGACACTATAACATACTGAACAATTACTGTAGTTCACCAACTGAATAGAGACACTATAACACACTGAAAAATTACAGTTGTTCACTTCCAAGAGACACTAAAACACACTGAACTTTTACAGTAGTTCATTTCCTTTAAACTCAATAACACACTGAACTGTTACAGTAGTTCAACTCCTAGAGACACTATAACACACTGAACTGTTACAGTATTTCACCTCCAAGAGACACAATGAAACAATGAACTGTTACAGTAGTTCACCTCCTAGAAACATTATAACACACTGAACTGTGACAGTAGTTCACCTCCCAGAGTCTCTGTAATACACTGAACTGTGACAGTATTTCAACTCCTAGAGACACTATAACACACTGAACTGTTACAGTAGTTCACCTCCTAGAGACACTATAACACACTGAACTGTTACAGTAGTTCACCTCCTGGATACATTATAATACACTGAACTGTTACAGTAGTTCACCTGCTAGTGACACTATAACACATTGAACTGTTACAGTAGTTCACCTCCTAGAGACACTATATTACACTGAAATGTTACAGAAGTTCACTTCCCAAAGACACTATAACACACTGAACTGTTACAGTAGTTCACCTCCTAGGGACACTATAACACACTGAACTGTTACAGTATTTCACCTCCTAGAGACACAATGAAACAATGAGCTGTTACAGTAGTTCACCTCCTAGAAACATTATAACACACTGAACTGTGACAGTAGTTCACCTCCCAGAGTCTCTGTAATACACTGAACTGTGACAGTATTTCAACTCCTAGAGACACTATAACACACTGAACTGTTACAGTAGTTCACCTCCTAGAGACACTATAACACACTGAACTGTTACAGTATTTCACCTCCTAGAGACACAATGAAACAATGAGCTGTTACAGTAGTTCACCTCCTAGAAACATTATAATACTTCCAAGAGACACTAAAACACACTGAACTTTTACAGTAGTTCATTTCCTTTAAACTCAATAACACACTGAACTGTTACAGTAGTTCAACTTCTAGAGACACTATAACACACTGAACTGTTACAGTATTTCACCTCCTAGAGTCACTATAACACACTGAACTGTTACAGTAGCTCACCTCCTATATACACTATAACACACTGAACTGTTACAGTATTTCACCTCCTAGAGACACTATAACACACTGAACTGTTACAGTATTTCACCTCCTAGAGACACTATAACACACTGAACTGTTACAGTAATTCAAACCCTCATGGCGCTATAACACACTGAACTGTTACAGTAGTTCACTTCCAAGAAACACTAAAACACACATAACTTTTACAGTAGTTCATTTCCTTGAGACTCAATAACACACTGAACTGTTACAGTAGGTCACCTCCTAGAGTCACTATAACAAACTGAACTGTTACAGTATTTCACCTCCTAGAGACACTATAACACACTGAACTGTTACAGTAGTTCACCTCCTAGAAACACTATAACACACTGAAATGTTACAGTAGTTCACCTCCTAGAGACAATATAACACACTGAAATGTTACAGTAGTTCATCTAATAGAGTCACCATAACACAAGGAAATGTTTCATTAGTTCACCTCCTAGAGTCACTATTACACACTGAACTTTTACAGTAGTTCACATGCTAGTGACACTATAACATACAGAACTGTTACAGTAGTTCACCTCCTAGAGTCACTATAACAAACTGTACCTTTACAATTATTCACCTGCTACTGACACTATAACACACCGAACTGTTACAGTAGTTCACCTCCTGGAGACATTATAACACACTGAACTGTTACAGCAGATTACCTCCCAGTGACACTATAACATACTGAACAATTACTGTAGTTCACCAACTGAATAGAGACACTATAACACACTGAAAAATTACAGTTGTTCACTTCCAAGAGACACTAAAACACACTGAACTTTTACAGTAGTTCATTTCCTTTAAACTCAATAACACACTGAACTGTTACAGTAGTTCAACTCCTAGAGACACTATAACACACTGAACTGTTACAGTATTTCATCTCCTAGAGTCACTATAACACACTGAACTGTTACAGTAGTTCAACTCCTAGAGACACTATAACACACTGAACTGTTACAGTATTTCACCTCCTAGAGACACTATAACACACTGAAATATTACAGTAGTTCACTTCCAAGAGACACTATAACACACTGAACTTTTACAGTAGTTTACTTCCTCGAGTCACTATAACACACTGAACTTTTACAGTAGTTCAACTCCTAGAGACACTATAACACACTGAACTGTTACAGTTGTTCACCTGCTGGTGACACTATAACACACTGAACTGTTACAGTAATTCACCTCCTAGAGAGAGACACAATTAAACACTGAACTGTTACAGTACTTCAGCTTCTAGAGACACTTTGACACACTGAACTGTTACAGTAGTTCAACTCCTAGAGACACTATAACACACTGAACTGTTTCAGTAGTTCACCTCCTAGAGTCACTATAACACACTGAACTGTTACAGTATTTCACCTCCTACAGAGAGACACAATAAAACACTAAACTGTTACAGTAGCTCAACTGCTAGTGACACTATAACACACTGAACTGTTACAGTAATTCAACCACTGATGGCACTATAACACACTGAGCTGTTACAGTATTTCACCTCCTACAGAGAGACACAATAAAACACTAAACTGTTACAGTAGTTCATCTCCTAGAGAAACTATAACACACTGAACTGTTACAGTAGTTCACCACCTAGAGACACTATAACACACTGAACTGTTACAGTAATTCAACCCCTGATGGCGCTTTAACACACTGAATTGTTACAGTAGATCACCTCCTAGTGACACTTTAACACACTGAACTGTTACAGTAATTCAACCCCTGATGGCGCTTTAACACACTGAACTGTTACAGTAGTTCACCTCCTAGAGACACTATTACACACTGAACTGTTACAGTAGTTCACCTCCTGGAGACATTATAACACACTGAACTGTTACAGTAATCCAACCCCTGATGGCGCAATAACACAGTGAAATGTTACAGTAGTTCAACTCCTAGAGACACTATAACATACTGAACTGTTACAGTAGTTCACCTCCTAGAGTCACTATAACAAACTGAACTGTTACAGTATTTCACCTCCTAGAGACAATATAACACACTGAACTGTTACAGTTGGTCACTTCCTTGAGTCACTATAACACATTGAACTGTTACAGTAATCCAACCCCTGACGGCGCAATAACACACTGAACTGTTACAGTAGTTCACCTCCTAGAGTCACTATAACAAACTGAACTGTTACAGTAGTTCACCTCCTAGAGACAATATAACACACTGAACTGTTACAGTAGGTCACCTCCTAGAGACAATATAACACACTGAACTGTTACAGTAGTTCACCTCCTAGAGTCACTATAACACACTGAACTGTTGCATTAGTTCACCTCCTAGAAACACTATAACACACTGATCTGTTACAGTATTTCAACTCCTTGAGACACTATAAAACAATGAACTGTTACAGTACTTCACATCCTAGAGTGAGACACTATAACACACTGAACTGTTACAATTGTTCACCACCAAGAGACACAATAAAACACTAAACTGTTACAGTAGTTCACCTGCTAGCGACACTATAACACACTGAACTGTTACAGTAATTCACCTCCTAGTGACACTATAACACAATGAACTGTTACAGTAGTTCACCTCCTAGAAACACTATAACACACCGAACTGTTACAGTAGTTCACCTCCTAGAGTCACTATAACACACTGAACTGTTACAGTATTTCACCTCCTAGACAGAGACACTATAACACACTGAACTGTTACAGTAGTTCAACTCCTAGAGACACTATAACACACAGAACTGTTACATTAGTTGACCTCCTACAAACATTATAACACACTGATCTGTTACAGTAATTAAACTCCTTGAGACACTATAAAACAATGAACTGTTACAGTACTTCACATCCTAGAGTGAGACACTATAACACACTGAACTGTTACAGTTGTTCACCACCAAGAGACACAATAAAACAATAAACTGTTACAGTAGTTCACCTGCTAACGACACTATAACACACTGAACTGTTACAGTAATTCAAATATTACAGTAGTTCACTTCCAAGAAACACTAAAACACACTGAACTTTTACAGCAGTTCATTTCCTAGAGACACTATAACACACTGAACTGTTACAGTATTTCACCTCCTAGAGACACTATAAGACACTGAGCTGTTACAGTAGTTCACCTCCTAGAGTCACTATAACACACTGAACTGTTACAGCAGATGACCTCTCAGTGACACCATAACACACTGAACAATTACTGTAGTTCACCAAAAGGATAGAGACACTATAACACACTGAAATGTTACAGTATTTCACCTCCTAGAGACACTATAACACACTGAACTGTTACAGTTGTTCAACTGCTGGTGACACTATAACAGACTGAACTGTTACAGTAGTTCACCTTCTAGAGACACTATAACACACTGAACTGTTACAGTATTTCACCTCCTAGAGACACTATAACACACTGAACTGTTACAGTTGTTCAACTGCTGGTGACACTATAACAGACAGAACTGTTACAGTAGTTCACCTTCTAGAGACACTATAACACACTGAACTGTTACAGAAGTTCACCTCTTAGAGACACCATAACACACTGAAATGTTTCATTAGTTCTCCTCCTAGTGACACTATAACACCCTGAACTGTTAAAGTAGTTCACCTCCTGGAGACATTATAACACACTGAACTGTTACAGCAGATTACCTCCCAGTGACACTATAACACACAGAACAATTACTGTTGTTCACCAACTGGATAGAGGCACTATAACACACTGAAATATTACAGTAGTTCACTTCCAAGAGACACTATAACACTATAACACACTGAACTGTTACAGAAGTTCACCTCTTAGAGACACTATAACACACTGAACTGTCACTGTGGTTCATCTCCTGGAGACAGACACCATAACACACTGAAATGTTTCATTAGTTCTCCTCCTAGTGACACTATAACACAATGAACTGTTAAAGTAGTTCACCTCCTGGAGACATTATAACACACTGAACTGTTACAGCAGATTACCTCCCAGTGACACTATAACACACAGAACAATTACTGTTGTTCACCAACTGGATAGAGGCACTATAACACACTGAAATATTGCAGTAGTTCACTTCCAAGAGACACTATAACACACTGAACTTTTACAGTAGTTAATTTCTTTGAGACTCAATAACACATTGAACTGTTACAGTGGTTCACCTCCTAGAAACACTATAACACAATGAACTGTTACAGTAGTTCACTTCCAAGAGACACTATAACACACTGAACTGTTACAGTAGTTCAACTCCTAGAGTCACTATAACACACTGAACTGTTACAGTATTTCACCTCCTAGACAGAGACACTATAACACACTGAACTGTTACAGTAGTTCAACTCCTAGAGTCACTATAACACACCACCAAGAGACAAAAATAAAACACTAAACTGTTACAGTAGTTCACCTGCTAGCGACAACCTCCTAGAGACACTATAACACACTGAACTGTTACAGTAGTTCACCTGCTGGAGACACTATAACACACTGAACTGTTACAGTAGTTCACCTCCTAGAGACACTATAACACACTGAACTGTTACAGTAGTTCACCTCCTAGAGTCACTATAACACACTGAACTGTTACAGAAGTTCACCTCTTAGAGACACTATAACACACTGAACTGTCACTGTGGTTCATCTCCTGGAGACAGACACCATAACACACTGAAATGTTTCATTAGTTCTCCTCCTAGTGACACTATAACACACTGAACTGTTAAAGTAGTTCACCTCCTGGAGACATTATAACACACTGAACTGTTACAGCAGATTACCTCCCAGTGACACTATAACACACAGAACAATTACTGTTGTTCACCAACTGGATAGAGGCACTATAACACACTGAAATATTGCAGTAGTTCACTTCCAAGAGACACTATAACACACTGAACTTTTACAGTAGTTAATTTCTTTGAGACTCAATAACACATTGAACTGTTACAGTGGTTCACCTCCTAGAAACACTATAACACAATGAACTGTTACAGTAGTTCACTTCCAAGAGACACTATAACACACTGAACTGTTACAGTAGTTCAACTCCTAGAGTCACTATAACACACTGAACTGTTACAGTATTTCACCTCCTAGACAGAGCACTATAACACACTGAACTGTTACAGTAGTTCACCTCCTAGAGTCACTATAACACACTGAACTGTTACAGTAGTTCACCTCCTAGAGACACTATTACACACTGAACTGTTACAGTATTTCACCTCCTAGAGTCACTATAACACACTGAACTGTAACAGTGTTTCACCTCCTAGAGTCACTATAACACACTGAACTGTCACTGTGGTTCATCTCCTGGAGACAGACACCATAACACACTGAAATGTTTCATTAGTTCTCCTCCTAGTGACACTATAACACATTGAACTGTTACAGTAGTTCACCTCCTGGAGACATTATAAAACACTGAACTGTTACAGCAGATTACCTCCCAGTGACACTATAAAACACATAACAATTACTGTTGTTCACCAACTGGATAGAGGCACTATAACACACTGAAATATTGCAGTAGTTTACTTCCAAGAGACACTATAACACACTGAACTTTTACAGTAGTTCATTTCTTTGAGACTCAATAACACATTGAACTGTTACAGTAGTTCACCTCCTAGAAACACTATAACACAATGAACTGTTACAGTAGTTCACTTCCAAGAGACACTATAACAAACTGAACTTTTACAGTAGTTCACCTACTAGAGACACTATAACACACTGAACTGTTACAGTATTTCACCTCCTAGACAGAGACACTATAACACACTGAACTGTTACAGTAGTTCAACTCCTAGAGACACTATAACACACAGAACTGTTACATTAGTTGACCTCCTAGAAACATTATAACACACTGATCTGTTACAGTAATTAAACTCCTTGAGACACTATAAAACAATGAACTGTTACAGTACTTCACATTCTAGAGTGAGACACTATAACACACTGAACTGTTACAGTTGTTCAACACCAAGAGACACAATAAAACACTAAACTGTTACAGTAGTTCACCTGCTAGCGACACTATAACACACTGAACTGTTACAGTAATTCAAATATTACAGTAGTTCACTTCCAAGAAACACTAAAACACACTGAACTTTTAGAGCAGTTCATTTCCTAGAGACACTATAACACACTGAACTGTTACAGTATTTCACCTCCTAGAGACACTATAAGACACTGAGCTGTTACAGTAGTTCACCTTCTAGAGTCACTATAACACACTGAACTGTTACAGCAGATGACCTCTCAGTGACACCATAACACACTGAACAATTACTGTAGTTCACCAAAAGGATAGAGACACTATAACACACTGAAATGTTACAGTATTTCACCTCCTAGAGACACTATAACACACTGAACTGTTACAGTTGTTCAACTGCTGGTGACACTATAACAGACAGAACTGTTACAGTAGTTCACCTTCTAGAGACACTATAACACACTGAACTGTTACAGTATTTCACCTCCTAGAGACACTATAACACACTGAACTGTTACAGTTGTTCAACTGCTGGTGACACTATAACAGACAGAACTGTTACAGTAGTTCACCTTCTAGAGACACTATAACACACTGAACTGTTACAGAAGTTCACCTCTTAGAGACACTATAACACACTGCAGTGTTACAGAAGTTCACCTCTTAGAGACACTATAACACACTGAACTGTTACAGTTGTTCAACTGCTGGTGACACTATAACAGACAGAACTGTTACAGTAGTTCACCTTCTAGAGACACTATAACACACTGAACTGTTACAGAAGTTCACCTCTTAGAGACACTATAACACACTGAACTGTTACAGAAGTTCACCTCTTAGAGACACTATAACACACTGAACTGTCACTGTGGTTCATCTCCTGGAGACAGACACCATAACACACTGAAATGTTTCATTAGTTCTCCTCCTAGTGACACTATAACACAATGAACTGTTAAAGTAGTTCACCTCCTGGAGACATTATAACACACTGAACTGTTACAGCAGATTACCTCCCAGTGACACTATAACACACAGAACAATTACTGTTGTTCACCAACTGGATAGAGGCACTATAACACACTGAAATATTGCAGTAGTTCACTTCCAAGAGACACTATAACACACTGAACTTTTACAGTAGTTAATTTCTTTGAGACTCAATAACACATTGAACTGTTACAGTGGTTCACCTCCTAGAAACACTATAACACAATGAACTGTTACAGTAGTTCACTTCCAAGAGACACTATAACACACTGAACTGTTACAGTAGTTCAACTCCTAGAGTCACTATAACACACTGAACTGTTACAGTATTTCACCTCCTAGACAGAGACACTATAACACACTGAACTGTTACAGTAGTTCAACTCCTAGAGTCACTATAACACACTGAACTGTTACAGTAGTTCACCTCCTAGAGACACTATTACACACTGAACTGTTACAGTATTTCACCTCCTAGAGTCACTATAACACACTGAACTGTAACAGTGTTTCACCTCCTAGAGTCACTATAACACACTGAACTGTCACTGTGGTTCATCTCCTGGAGACAGACACCATAACACACTGAAATGTTTCATTAGTTCTCCTCCTAGTGACACTATAACACACTGAACTGTTACAGTAGTTCACCTCCTGGAGACATTATAACACACTGAACTGTTACAGCAGATTACCTCCCAGTGACACTATAAAACACATAACAATTACTGTTGTTCACCAACTGGATAGAGGCACTATAACACACTGAAATATTGCAGTAGTTTACTTCCAAGAGACACTATAACACACTGAACTTTTACAGTAGTTCATTTCTTTGAGACTCAATAACACATTGAACTGTTACAGTAGTTCACCTCCTAGAAACACTATAACACAATGAACTGTTACAGTAGTTCACTTCCAAGAGACACTATAACAAACTGAACTTTTACAGTAGTTCACCTACTAGAGACACTATAACACACTGAACTGTTACAGTAGTTCACCTCCTAGAAACACTATAACACACCGAACTGTTACAGTAGTTCACCTCCTAGAGTCACTATAACACACTGAACTGTTACAGTATTTCACCTCCTAGACAGAGACACTATAACACACTGAACTGTTACAGTAGTTCAACTCCTAGAGACACTATAACACACAGAACTGTTACATTAGTTGACCTCCTAGAAACATTATAACACACTGATCTGTTACAGTAATTAAACTCCTTGAGACACTATAAAACAATGAACTGTTACAGTACTTCACATTCTAGAGTGAGACACTATAACACACTGAACTGTTACAGTTGTTCAACACCAAGAGACACAATAAAACACTAAACTGTTACAGTAGTTCACCTGCTAGCGACACTATAACACACTGAACTGTTACAGTAATTCAAATATTACAGTAGTTCACTTCCAAGAAACACTAAAACACACTGAACTTTTAGAGCAGTTCATTTCCTAGAGACACTATAACACACTGAACTGTTACAGTATTTCACCTCCTAGAGACACTATAAGACACTGAGCTGTTACAGTAGTTCACCTTCTAGAGTCACTATAACACACTGAACTGTTACAGCAGATGACCTCTCAGTGACACCATAACACACTGAACAATTACTGTAGTTCACCAAAAGGATAGAGACACTATAACACACTGAAATGTTACAGTATTTCACCTCCTAGAGACACTATAACACACTGAACTGTTACAGTTGTTCAACTGCTGGTGACACTATAACAGACAGAACTGTTACAGTAGTTCACCTTCTAGAGACACTATAACACACTGAACTGTTACAGTATTTCACCTCCTAGAGACACTATAACACACTGAACTGTTACAGTTGTTCAACTGCTGGTGACACTATAACAGACAGAACTGTTACAGTAGTTCACCTTCTAGAGACACTATAACACACTGAACTGTTACAGAAGTTCACCTCTTAGAGACACTATAACACACTGCAGTGTTACAGAAGTTCACCTCTTAGAGACACTATAACACACTGAACTGTCACTGTGGTTCATCTCCTGGAGACAGACACCATAACACACTGAAATGTTTCATTAGTTCTCCTCCTAGTGACACTATAACACACTGAACTGTTAAAGTAGTTCACCTCCTGGAGACATTATAACACACTGAACTGTTACAGCAGATTACCTCCCAGTGACACTATAACACACAGAACAATTACTGTTGTTCACCAACTGGATAGAGGCACTATAACACACTGAAATATTGCAGTAGTTCACTTCCAAGAGACACTATAACACACTGAACTTTTACAGTAGTTAATTTCTTTGAGACTCAATAACACATTGAACTGTTACAGTGGTTCACCTCCTAGAAACACTATAACACAATGAACTGTTACAGTAGTTCACTTCCAAGAGACACTATAACAAACTGAAATTTTACAGTAGTTCACCTACTAGAGACACTATAACACACTGAACTGTTACAGTAGTTCACCTCCTAGAAACACTATAACACACCGAACTGTTACAGTAGTTCACCTCCTAGAGTCACTATAACACACTGAACTGTTACAGTATTTCACCTCCTAGACAGAGACACTATAACACACTGAACTGTTACAGTAGTTCAACTCCTAGAGTCACTATAACACACTGAACTGTTACAGTAGTTCACCTCCTAGAGACACTATTACACACCGAACTGTTACAGTATTTCACCTCCTAGAGTCACTATAACACACTGAACTGTAACAGTGTTTCACCTCCTAGAGTCACTATAACACACTGAACTGTCACTGTGGTTCATCTCCTGGAGACAGACACCATAACACACTGAAATGTTTCATTAGTTCTCCTCCTAGTGACACTATAACACACTGAACTGTTACAGTAGTTCACCTCCTGGAGACATTATAACACACTGAACTGTTACAGCAGATTACCTCCCAGTGACACTATAAAACACATAACAATTACTGTTGTTCACCAACTGGATAGAGGCACTATAACACACTGAAATATTGCAGTAGTTCACTTCCAAGAGACACTATAACACACTGAACTTTTACAGTAGTTCATTTCTTTGAGACTCAATAACACATTGAACTGTTACAGTAGTTCACCTCCTAGAAACACTATAACACAATGAACTGTTACAGTTGTTCACCACCAAGAGACACAATAAAACACTAAACTGTTACAGTAGTTCACCTGCTAGCGACATTATAACACACTGAACTGTTACAGCAGATTACCTCCCAGTGACACTATAACACACAGATCAATTACTGTTGTTCACCAACTGGATAGAGGCACTATAACACACTGAAATATTGCAGTAGTTCTCTTCCAAGAGACACTATAACACACTGAAATTTTACAGTAGTGCATTTCTTTGAGACTCAATAACACATTGAACTGTTACAGTGGTTCACCTCCTAGAAACACTATAACACAATGAACTGTTACAGTAGTTCACTTCCAAGAGACACTATAACACACTGAACTGTTACAGTAGTTCAACTCCTAGAGTCACTATAACACACTGAACTGTTACAGTAGTTCACCTCCTAGAGACACTATTACACACCGAACTGTTACAGTATTTCACCTCCTAGAGTCACTATAACACACTGAACTGTAAAAGTGTTTCACCTCCTAGAGTCACTATAACACACTGAACTGTCACTGTGGTTCATCTCCTGGAGACAGACACCATAACACACTGAAATGTTTCATTAGTTCTCCTCCTAGTGACACTATAACACACTGAACTGATACAGTAGTTCACCTCCTGGAGACATTATAACACACTGAACTGTTACAGCAGATTACCTCCCAGTGACACTATAAAACACATAACAATTACTGTTGTTCACCAACTGGATAGAGGCACTATAACACACTGAAATATTGCAGTAGTTTACTTCCAAGAGACACTATAACACACTGAACTGTTACAGTAGTTCACCTCCTAGAAACACTATAACACACCGAACTGTTACAGTAGTTCACCTCCTAGAGTCACTATAACACACTGAACTGTTACAGTATTTCACCTCCTAGACAGAGACACTATAACACACTGAACTGTTACAGTAGTTCAACTCCTAGAGACAATATAACACACAGAACTGTTACATTAGTTGACCTCCTAGAAACATTATAACACACTGATCTGTTACAGTAATTAAACTCCTTGAGACACTATAAAACAATGAACTGTTACAGTACTTCACATCCTAGAGTGAGACACTATAACACACTGAACTGTTACAGTTGTTCACCACCAAGAGACACAATAAAACACTAAACTGTTACAGTAGTTCACCTGCTAGCGACACTATAACACACTGAACTGTTACAGTAATTCAAATATTACAGTAGTTCACTTCCAAGAAACACTAAAACACACTGAACTTTTACAGCAGTTCATTTCCTAGAGACACTATAACACACTGAACTGTTACAGTATTTCACCTCCTAGAGACACTATAAGACACTGAGCTGTTACAGTAGTTCACCTCCTAGAGTCACTATAACACACTGAACTGTTACAGCAGATGACCTCTCAGTGACACCATAACACACTGAACAATTACTGTAGTTCACCAAAAGGATAGAGACACTATAACACACTGAAATGTTACAGTATTTCACCTCCTAGAGACACTATAACACACTGAACTGTTACAGTTGTTCAACTGCTGGTGACACTATAACAGACAGAACTGTTACAGTAGTTCACCTTCTAGAGACACTATAACACACTGAACTGTTACAGAAGTTCACCTCTTAGAGACACTATAACACACTGAACTGTTACAGAAGTTCACCTCTTAGAGACACTATAACACACTGAACTGTCACTGTGGTTCATCTCCTGGAGACAGACACCATAACACACTGAAATGTTTAATTAGTTCTCCTCCTAGTGACACTATAACACATTGAACTGTTAAAGTAGTTCACCTCCTGGAGACATTATAACACACTGAACTGTTACAGCAGATTACCTCCCAGTGACACTATAACACACAGAACAATTACTGTTGTTCACCAACTGGATAGAGGCACTATAACACACTGAAATATTGCAGTAGTTCACTTCCAAGAGACACTATAACACACTGAACTTTTACAGTAGTTAATTTCTTTGAGACTCAATAACACATTGAACTGTTACAGTGGTTCACCTCCTAGAAACACTATAACACAATGAACTGTTACAGTAGTTCACTTCCAAGAGACACTATAACAAACTGAACTTTTACAGTAGTTCACCTACTAGAGACACTATAACACACTGAACTGTTACAGTAGTTCACCTCCTAGAAACACTATAACACACCGAACTGTTACAGTAGTTCACCTCCTAGAGTCACTATAACACACTGAACTGTTACAGTATTTCACCTCCTAGACAGAGACACTATAACACACTGAACTGTTACAGTAGTTCAACTCCTAGAGACACTATAACACACAGAACTGTTACAGTAGTTCACCTCCGAGAAACACTATAACACACTGAACTGTTACAGTTGTTCACCACCAAGAGACAAAAATAAAACACTAAACTGTTACAGTAGTTCACCTGCTAGCGACATTATAACACACTGAACTGTTACAGCAGATTACCTCCCAGTGACACTATAACACACAGAACAATTACTGTTGTTCACCAACTGGATAGAGGCACTATAACACACTGAAATATTGCAGTAGTTCACTTCCAAGAGACACTATAACACACTGAACTTTTACAGTAGTTAATTTCTTTGAGACTCAATAACACATTGAACTGTTACAGTGGTTCACCTCCTAGAAACACTATAACACAATGAACTGTTACAGTAGTTCACTTCCAAGAGACACTATAACACACTGAACTGTTACAGTAGTTCAACTCCTAGAGTCACTATAACACACTGAACTGTTACAGTAGTTCACCTCCTAGAGACACTATTACACACTGAACTGTTACAGTATTTCACCTCCTAGAGTCACGATAACACACTGAACTGTAACAGTGTTTCACCTCCTAGAGTCACTATAACACACTGAACTGTCACTGTGGTTCATCTCCTGGAGACAGACACCATAACACAATGAAATGTTTCATTAGTTCTCCTCCTAGTGACACTATAACACACTGAACTGTTACAGTAGTTCACCTCCTGGAGACATTATAACACACTGAACTGTTACAGCAGATTACCTCCCAGTGACACTATAAAACACATAACAATTACTGTTGTTCACCAACTGGATAGAGGCACTATAACACACTGAAATATTGCAGTAGTTCACTTCCAAGAGACACTATAACACACTGAACTTTTACAGTAGTTCATTTCTTTGAGACTCAATAACACATTGAACTGTTACAGTAGTTCACCTCCTAGAAACACTATAACACAATGAACTGTTACAGTTGTTCACCACCAAGAGACACAATAAAACACTAAACTGTTACAGTAGTTCACCTGCTAGCGACATTATAACACACTGAACTGTTACAGCAGATTACCTCCCAGTGACACTATAACACACAGAACAATTACTGTTGTTCACCAACTGGATAGAGGCACTATAACACACTGAAATATTGCAGTAGTTCACATCTAAGAGACACTATAACACACTGAACTTTTACAGTAGTGCATTTCTTTGAGACTCAATAACACATTGAACTGTTACAGTGGTTCACCTCCTAGAAACACTATAACACAATGAACTGTTACAGTAGTTCACTTCCAAGAGACACTATAACACACTGAACTGTTACAGTAGTTCAACTCCTAGAGTCACTATAACACACTGAACTGTTACAGTAGTTCACCTCCTAGAGACACTATTACACACTGAACTGTTACAGTATTTCACCTCCTAGAGTCACTATAACACACTGAACTGTAACAGTGTTTCACCTCCTAGAGTCACTATAACACACTGAACTGTCACTGTGGTTCATCTCCTGGAGACAGACACCATAACACACTGAAATGTTTCATTAGTTCTCCTCCTAGTGACACTATAACACACTGAACTGTTACAGTAGTTCACCTCCTGGAGACATTATAACACACGGAACTGTTACAGCAGATTACCTCCCAGTGACACTATAAAACACATAACAATTACTGTTGTTCACCAACTGGATAGAGGCACGATAACACACTGAAATATTGCAGTAGTTCACTTCCAAGAGACACTATAACACACTGAACTTTTACAGTAGTTCATTTCTTTGAGACTCATAACACATTGAACTGTTACAGTAGTTCACCTCCTAGAAACACTATAACACAATGAACTGTTACAGTAGTTCACTTCCAAGAGACACTATAACACACTGAACTGTTACAGTAGTTCACCTACTAGAGACACTATAACACACTGAACTGTTACAGCAGATGACCTCTCAGTGACACCATAACACACTGAACAATTACTGTAGTTCACCAAAAGGATAGAGACACTATAACACACTGAAATGTTACAGTATTTCACCTCCTAGAGACACTATAACACACTTAACTGTTACAGTTGTTCAACTGCTGGTGACACTATAACAGACAGAACTGTTACAGTAGTTCACCTTCTAGAGACACTATAACACACTGAACTGTTACAGAAGTTCACCTCTTAGAGACACTATAACACACTGAACTGTTACAGAAGTTCACCTCTTAGAGACACTATAACACACTGAACAGTCACTGTGGTTCATCTCCTGGAGACAGACACCATAACACACTGAAATGTTTAATTAGTTCTCCTCCTAGTGACACTATAACACATTGAACTGTTAAAGTAGTTCACCTCCTGGAGACATTATAACACACTGAACTGTTACAGCAGATTACCTCCCAGTGACACTATAACACACAGAACAATTACTGTTGTTCACCAACTGGATAGAGGCACTATAACACACTGAAATATTGCAGTAGTTCACTTCCAAGAGACACTATAACACACTGAAATGTTACAGTATTTCACCTCCTAGAGACACTATAACACACTGAACTGTTACAGTTGTTCAACTGCTGTTGACACTATAACAGACTGAACTGTTACAGTAGTTCACCTCCTAGAGACACTATAACACACTGAACTGTTACAGAAGTTCACCTCGTAGAGACACTATAACACACTGAACTGTTACAGAAGTTCACCTCTTAGAGACACTATAACACACTGAACTGTCACTGTGGTTCATCTCCTGGAGACAGACACCATAACACACTGAAATGTTTCATTAGTTCTCCTCCTAGTGACACTATAACACACTGAACTGTTAAAGTAGTTCACCTCCTGGAGACACTATTACACACTGAACTGTTACAGTAGTTCACCTCCTAGAGTCACTATAACACACTGAACTGTTACAGTATTTCACCTCCTAGAAACACTATAACACACCGAACTGTTACAGTAGTTCACCTCCTAGAGTCACTATAACACACTGAACTGTTACAGTATTTCACCTCCTAGACAGAGACACTATAACACACTGAACTGTTACAGTAGTTCAACTCCTAGAGTCACTATAACACACTGAACTGTTACAGTAGTTCACCTCCTAGAGACACTATTACACACTGAACTGTTACAGTATTTCACCTCCTAGAGTCACTATAACACACTGAACTGTAACAGTGTTTCACCTCCTAGAGTCACTATAACACACTGAACTGTCACTGTGGTTCATCTCCTGGAGACAGACACCATAACACACTGAAATGTTTCATTAGTTCTCCTCCTAGTGACACTATAACACACTGAACTGTTACAGTAGTTCACCTCCTGGAGACATTATAACACACTGAACTGTTACAGCAGATTACCTCCCAGTGACACTATAAAACACATAACAATTACTGTTGTTCACCAACTGGATAGAGGCACTATAACACACTGAAATATTGCAGTAGTTCACTTCCAAGAGACACTATAACACACTGAACTTTTACAGTAGTTCATTTCTTTGAGACTCAATAACACATTGAACTGTTACAGTAGTTCACCTCCTAGAAACACTATAACACAATGAACTGTTACAGTAGTTCACTTCCAAGAGACACTATAACAAACGGAACTTTTACAGTAGTTCACCTACTAGAGACACTATAACACACTGAACTGTTACAGTAGTTCACCTCCTAGAAACACTATAACACACCGAACTGTTACAGTAGTTCACCTCCTAGAGTCACTATAACAGACTGAACTGTTACAGTATTTCACCTCCTAGACAGAGACACTATAACACACTGAACTGTTACAGTAGTTCAACTCCTAGAGACACTATAACACACAGAACTGTTACATTAGTTGACCTCCTAGAAACATTATAACACACTGATCTGTTACAGTGATTAAACTCCTTGAGACACTATAAAACAATGAACTGTTACAGTACTTCACATCCTAGAGTGAGACACTATAACACACTGAACTGTTACAGTTGTTCACCACCAAGAGACACAATAAAACACTAAACTGTTACAGTAGTTCACCTGCTAGCGACACTATAACACACTGAACTGTTACAGTAATTCAAATATTACAGTAGTTCACTTCCAAGAAACACTAAAACACACTGAACTTTTACAGCAGTTCATTTCCTAGAGACACTATAACACACTGAACTGTTACAGTATTTCACCTCCTAGAGACACTATAAGACACTGAGCTGTTACAGTAGTTCACCTCCTAGAGTCACTATAACACACTGAACTGTTACAGCAGATGACCTCTCAGTGACACCATAACACACTGAACAATTACTGTAGTTCACCAAAAGGATAGAGACACTATAACACACTGAAATGTTACAGTATTTCACCTCCTAGAGACACTATAACACACCGAACTGTTACAGTTGTTCAACTGCTGGTGACACTATAACAGACAGAACTGTTACAGTAGTTCACCTTCTAGAGACACTATAACACACTGAACTGTTACAGAAGTTCACCTCTTAGAGACACTATAACACACTGAACTGTTACAGAAGTTCACCTCTTAGAGACACTATAACACACTGAACTGTCACTGTGGTTCATCTCCTGGAGACAGACACCATAACACACTGAAATGTTTAATTAGTTCTCCTCCTAGTGACACTATAACACATTGAACTGTTAAAGTAGTTCACCTCCTGGAGACATTATAACACACTGAACTGTTACAGCAGATTACCTCCCAGTGACACTATAACACACAGAACAATTACTGTTGTTCACCAACTGGATAGAGGCGCTATAACACACTGAACTATTGCAGTAGTTCACTTCCAAGAGACACTATAACACACTGAACTTTTACAGTAGTTCATTTCTTTGAGACTCAATAACACATTGAACTGTTACAGTGGTTGACCTCCTAGAAACACTATAACACAATGAACTGTTACAGTAGTTCACTTCCAAGAGACACTATAACAAACTGAATTTTTACAGTAGTTCACCTACTAGAGACACTATAACACACTGAACTGTTACAGCAGATGACCTCTCAGTGACACCATAACACACTGAACAATTATTGTAGTTTACCAAAAGGATAGAGAAACTATAACACACTGAAATGTTACAGTATTTCACCTCCTAAAGACACTATAACACACTAAACTGTTATAGTTGTTCACCTGCTGGTGACAAAATAACACACTGAACTGTTACAGTTGTTCAACTGCTGGTGACACTATAACACACTGAACTGTTACAGTAGTTCACCTCCTAGAGACACTATAACACACTGAACTGTTACAGTAGTTCACCTCCTAGACAGAGACACTATAACACACTGAACTGTTACAGTAGTTCACCTCCTAGAGTCACTATAACACACTGAATTGTTACAGTAGTTCAACTCCTAGAGTCACTATAACACACTGAACTGTTACAGTAGTTCAACTCCTAGAGTTACCATAACACACTGAACTGTTACAGTAGTTCAACTCCTAGAGTCACTATAACACACTGAACTGTTACAGTAGTTCACCTGCTAGAGACACTATTACACACTGAACTGTTACAGTATTTCACCTCCTAGAGTCACTATAACACACTGAACTGTTATAGTAGTTCACCTCCTAGAGTCACTATAACAGACTGAAATGTTACAGTTGTTCACCTGCTGGTGACAAAATAACACACTGAACTGTTACAGTATTTCACCTTTTAAAGACACCATAACACACTAAACTGTTACATTTGTTCACTTCCTGGAGATATTATAACACACTGAACTGTTACAGTAGTTCACCTCCTAGAGACACTATAACACACTGAACTGTTAAAGTAGTTCACCTCCTAGAGTCACTATAACACACATAACTCTTACAGTAGTTTAACTCCTAGAGTCACTATAACACACTGAACTGTTACAGTAGTTCACCTCCTAGAGACACTACAACACACTGAACTGTTACAGTAGTTCACCTCCTAGAGACACTACAACACACTGAACTGTTACAGTAGTTCACCTCCTAGAGACACTATAACACACTGAACTGTTAAAGTAGTTCACCTCCTAGAGTCACTATAACACACTGAACTGTTACAGTAGTTCACTTCCTAGAGTCACTATAACACACTGAACTGTTACAGTAGTTCACCTCCTAGAAACACTATAACACACTGAACTGTTACAGTACTTCACCTCCTAGAGTCACTATAACATACTGAAATGTTACAGCAGTTGACCTCTCAGTGACAGTATAACACACTGAACAAATACTGTAGTTCACCAACTGGATAGAGACACTATAACACACTGAAATATTACAGTAGTTCACTTCAAAGAGACACTATAACACACTGAACTTTTACAGTAGTTAATTTCCTTGAGACTCAATAACACCCTGAACCGTTATAGTAGTTCACCTCCTAGAGTCACTATAACACACTGAACTGTTATAATTGTTCACCTGCTGGTGACAAAATAACACACTGAACTGTTACAGTAGTTCACCTCCTAGAGACATTATAACACACTGAACTGTTACAGTTGTTCAACTGCTGGTGACACTATAACACACTGAACTGTTACAGTAGTTCACCTTCTAGAGACACTATAACACAATAAACTGTTACAGGAGTTGACCTGCAAGAGACACCTTAACACACTAAACTGTTAAAGTATTTCAACTTATAGAGACACTATAACACACTGAACTGTTACAGTATTTCACCTCCTAGAGACACTATAAAACACTGAACTGTTACAGTATTCACTAACTTGATAGAGACACTATAACACACTGAACTGTTACAGTACTTCACCACCTAGAGACACTATAACACACTGAATTGTTACTGTAGTTCACCTCCTGGAGTCACTATAACACACTGAACTGTTACGGTAGTTCACCTCCTGGAGTCACTATAACACACTGAACTGTTACAGTATTTCATTTCCTTGAGACTCAATAACACACTGAACTGTTACAGTAGTTCAACTCCTAGAGACACTATAACATCCTGAACTGTTACAGTGGTTCACCTCCTAGAGTCACTATAACACACTGAACTGTTACATTAGTTAATTTCCTTGAGACTCAATAACACACTGAACTGTTACAGTAGTTTAACTCCTAGAGTCACTATAACACACTGAACTGTTACAGTAGTTCACCTCCTAGAGACACTACAACACAGTGAACTGTTACAGTAGTTCACCTCCTAGAGACACTATAACACACTGAACTGTTACAGTAGTTCACTTCCTAGAGTCACTATAACATACTGAACTGTTACAGCAGATGACCTCTCAGTGACAGAATATAACACTGAACAAATACTGTAGTTCACCAAATGGATAGAGACACTATAACACACTGAAATATTACAGTAGTTCACTTCAAAGAGACACTATAACACACTGAACTTTTACAGTAGTTAATTTCCTTGAGACTCAATAACACCCTGAACTGTTATAGTAGTTCACCTCCTAGAGTCACTATAACACACTGAACTGTTATAATTGTTCACCTGCTGGTGACAAAATAACACACTGAACTGTTACAGTAGTTCACCTCCTAGAGACATTATAACACACTGAACTGTTACAGTTGTTCAGCTGCTGGTGACACTATAACATCCTGAACTGTTACAGTAGTTCACTTCCTAGAGTCACTATAACACACTGAACTGTTACAGTTGTTCACCTGCTTGTGACAAAATAACACACTAAACTGTTACAGTATTTCACCTTTTAAAGACACCATAACACACTAAACTGTTACATTTGTTCACTTCCTGGAGATATTATAACACACTGAACTGTTACAGTAGTTCACCTCCTAGAGACACTATAACACACTGAACTGTTAAAGTAGTTCACCTCCTAGAGTCACTATAACACACTTAACTCTTACAGTAGTTTAACTCCTAGAGTCACTATAACACACTGAACTGTTACAGTAGTTCACCTCCTAGAGACACTACAACACACTGAACTGTTACAGTAGTTCACCTCCTAGAGACACTATAACACACTGAACTGTTACAGTAGTTCACTTCCTAGAGTCACTATAACACACTGAACTGTTACAGTAGTTCACCTCCTAGAAACACTATAAAACACTGAACTGTTACAGTATTTCACCTCCTAGAGTCACTATAACATACTGAACTGTTACAGCAGATGACCTCTCAGTGACAGTATAACACACTGAACAAATACTGTAGTTCACCAACTGGATAGAGACACTATAACACACTGAAATATTACAGTAGTTCACTTCAAAGAGACACTATAACACACTGAACTTTTACAGTAGTTAATTTCCTTGAGACTCAATAACACTCTGAACTGTTATAGTTGTTCACCTCCTAGAGTCACTATAACACACTGAACTGTTATAATTGTTCAAGTGCTGGTGACAAAATAACACACTGAACTGTTACAGTAGTTCACCTCCTAGAGACATTATAACACAAAGAACTGTTACAGTTGTTCAACTGCTGGTGACACTATAACACACTGAACTGTTACAGTAGTTCACCTTCTAGAGACACTATAACACACTAAACTGTTACAGGAGTTGACCTGCAAAAGACACCTTAACACACTAAACTGTTAAAGTATTTCAACTTATAGAGACACTATAACACACTGAACTGTTACAGTATTTCACCTCCTAGAGACACTATAACACACTGAACTGTTACAGTAGTTCACTAACTTGATAGAGACACTATAACACACTGAACTGTTACAGTACTTCACCAACTAGAGACACTATAACACACTGAATTGTTACTGTAGTTCACCTCCTGGAGTCACTATAACACACTGAACTGTTACAGTAGTTCACCTTCTAGAGACATTATAACACACTGAACTCTTACAGTAGTTCACCTTCTAGAGACACTATAACACACTAAACTGTTACAGGAGTTGACCTGCAAGAGACACCTTAACACACTAAACTGTTAAAGTATTTCAACTTATAGAGACACTATAACACACTGAACTGTTACAGTATTTCACCTCCTAGAGACACTATAACACACTGAACTGTTACAGTAGTTCACTAACTTGATAGAGACACTATAACACACTGAACTGTTACAGTACTTCACCACCTAGAGACACTACAACACACTGAATTGTTACTGTAGTTCACCTCCTGGAGTCACTATAACACACTGAACTGTTACGGTAGTTCACCTCCTGGAGTCACTATAACACACTGAACTGTTACAGTATTTCATTTCCTTGAGACTCAATAACACACTGAACTGTTACAGTAGTTAAACTCCTAGAGACACTATAACATCCTGAACTGTTACAGTGGTTCACCTCCTAGAGACAGTATAACACACTGAACTGTTACAGTAGTTCACCTCATTGAGACACTTTAACACACTGAACTTTTACAGTAGTTAATTTCCTTGAGACTCAATAACACACTGAACTGTTACAGTAGTTCAACTCCTAGAGACACTATAACATCCTGAACTGTTACAGTAGTTCACTTCCTAGAGACACTATAACACACTGAACTGTTACAGTAATTCACATCCTAGAGACAGTATAACAAACTGAACTGTTACATTAGTTCACATCCTAGAGACAGTATAACACACTGTACTGTTACATTAGTTCACCTCCTGGAGACATTATAACACAATGAACTGTTACAGTAGTTCACCTCATAGAGACACTATAACACACTGAAATGTTACAGTAGTTCACTTCTTAGAGACACTTTAACACACTGAACTGTTACAGTAGTTCACCTCCCAGAGACACTATAACACACTGAACTGTGACAGTAGTTCACCTCATAGAGACACAACAACACACTGAACTGTTATGGCATCTCAGCTCCTAGAGAGACACAGTATAAAATACTGAACTGTTACAGTATTTCACCTCCAAGAGACACTATAACACACTGAACTGTTACAGTAGTCCCCCACCTAGACAGAGACACTATAACACACTGAACTGTTACAGTAGTTCACTTCCTAGAGTCACTATAACACACTGAACTGTTACAGTATTTCACCTCCTAGAGTCGCTATAACACACTGAACTGTTACAGTAGTTCACCAACTGCATAGAGACACTATAACACACTGAACTGTTACAACAGTTCTCAAACTACATAGAGACACTATAACACACTGAACTGTTACAACAGTTCTCCAACTACATAGAAAAACTATTACACACTGAACTGGTTCAGTAGTTCACCTCATTGAGACACTATAACACACTGAACTGTTACAGTAGTTCACCTCCTAGGGACATTATAACACACTGAACTGTTACAGTAGTTCACCTCCTCAAGACACTTTTCCACAATTAACTTTTACACTAGCTCACCTCCTCGAGACAGTATAACACACTGAACTGTTACAGTAGTTCACCTCCTAGAGACACTATAACACACTGAACTGTTACAGTAGTTCAACTCCTAGAGACACTATAACACACTGAACTGTTACAGTAGTTCACCTCCTTGAGACACTTTAACACACTGAACTTTTACAGTAGTTAATTTCCTTGAGACTCAATAACACACTGAACTGTTACAGTAGTTCAACTCCTAGAGACACTATAACATCCTGAACTGTTACAGTAGTTCACCTCCTAGAGTCACAATAACACACTGAACTGTAACAGTTGTTAACCTGCTGGTGACAAAATAACACACTGAACTGTTACAGTATTTCACCTTTTAAAGACACCATAACACACTAAACTGTTACATTTGTTCACTTCCTGGAGATATTATAACACACTGAACTGTTACAGTAGTTCACCTCCTAGAGACACTATAACACACTGAACTGTTACAGTAGTTCACCTCATAGAGACACTATAACACACTGAACTGTTAAAGTAGTTCACCTCCTAGAGTCACTATAACACACTTAACTCTTACAGTAGTTTAAGTCCTAGAGTCACTATAACACACTGAACTGTTACAGTAGTTCACCTCCTAGAGACACTATAACACACTGAACTGTTACAGTAGTTCACCTCCTAGAGACACTATAACACACTGAACTGTTACAGTAGTTCACCTCCTAGAGACACTATAACACACTGAACTGTTACAGTAGTTCACTTCCTAGAGTCACTATAACACACTGAACTGTTACAGTAGTTCACCTCCTAGAAACACTATAACACCCTGAACTGTTACAGTAGTTCACCTCCTAGAGACACTATAACACACTGAACTGTTACAGTAGTTCACTTCCAAGAGACACTATAACACACTGAAATTTTACAGTAGTTCACCTGCTAGTGACACTATAACACACTGAACTGTTTCAGTAATTCAAATATTACAGTAGTTCACTTCCAAGAAACACTAAAACACACTGAACTTTTACAGTAGTTCATTTCCTTGAGACTCAATAACACCCTGAACTGTTATAGTAGTTCAACTCCTAGAGTCAATATAACACATTGAACTTTTACTGTAGTTCACCAACTGGATAGAGACACTATAAAACACTGAAATGTTACAGTAGTTCACATCCTTGATACACTATAACACACTGAACTGTTACAGTAGTTCACCTCCTAGAGACACTATAACACACTGAACTGTTACAGTAATTCATATCCTAACGACACTATAACAGAAGGAACTGTTACAGTATTTCACCGGCTAGAGACACTATAACACACTGAGCTGTTACAGTAATTCACATCCTAACGACACTATAACACACTGAACTGTTACAGTAGTTCACCTCCTAGAGACACTATAACAAACTGAACTGTTACAGTATTTCACATCCTAGAGACACTATAACACACTGAACTGTTACAGTAGTTCACATCCTAGAGACACTATAACAAACTGAACTGTTACAGTAGTTCACCTCCTAGAGACACTATAACACACTGAACTGTTACAGTAGTTCACCTCCTAGAGACACTATAACACACTGAACTGTTACAGTAGTTCACCTCCTAGAGACACTATAACAAACTGAACTGTTACAGTATTTCACATCCTAGAGACACTATAACACACTGAACTGTTACAGTAGTTCACATCCTAGAGACACTATAACAAACTGAACTGTTACCTTATTTCACATCCTAGAGACACTATAACACAATGAACTGTTACAGTTGTTCACCTCATAGAGACACTTTAACACACTGAACTGTTACATTATTTCACCTCTCAGAGACACTATAACACACTGAAATGTTACAGTAGTTCACCTCTTAGAGACACTATAACACACTGAACTGTTGCAGTAGTTCAACTCCTTGAGACACTATAACACACTGTTAAGTTACTTTAGTTCACCTCCAAGTGACACTATAAAACACTGAACTGTTACAGTAGTTCACATCCTAGAGACGCTATAACACACTGAACTGTTACAGTAGTTCACCTCCCAGAGACACTATGACACACTGAACTGTGACTTTAGTTCACCTCTTAGAGACACAACAACACACTGAACTGTTATGGTATCTCAGCTCCTAGAGAGACACAGTATAAAATACTGAACTGTTACAGTATTTCACCTCCAAGAGACAGTATAACACACTGTACTGTTACAGTAGTTCACCTCCTGGAGAAATTATAACACAATGAATTGTTACAGTAGTTCACCTCCTAGAGACAATTTAACACACTGAACTGTTATGGCATCTCAGCTCCTAGAGAGACACAGTATAAAATACTGAACTGTTACAGTATTTCACCTCCAAGAGACACTATAACACACTGAACTGTTACAGTAGTTCCCCACCTAGACAGAGACACTATAACACACTGAACTGTTACAGTAGTTCACTTCCTAGAGTCGCTATAACACACTGAACTGTTACAGTATTTCACCTCCTAGAGTCGCTATAACACAATGAACTGTTACAGTAGTTCACCAACTGCATAGAGACACTATAACACACTGAACTGTTACAACAGTTCTCCAACTACATAGAGACACTATAACACACTGAACTGTTACAACAGTTCTCCAACTACATAGAAAAACTATTACACACTGAACTGGTTCAGTAGTTCACCTCATTGAGACACTATAACACACTGAACTGTTACAGAAGCTCACCTCCTAGAGACCCTACAACTCTCTCTGTTACTCCTTTGCTCCTGACTGCAGTGTTGATGGTTTTAGTGCCTCTCCTGGTGTGTATGTGTGTTTTAGTTTGTGTGTCTGCAATTCAGAGTGCCTCCTTCTCAGTATTTGTTTGTTTGTATGTATGTATGTATGTATGTATGTATGTATGTATGTATGTATGTATGTATGTATGTATGTATGTATGTATGTATGTATGTATGTATGTGTGTGTGTGTGTGTGTGTGTGTGTATGTATGTATGTATGTATGTATGTATGTATGTATGTATGTATGTATGTATGTATGTATGTATGTATGTATGTCTGTGTGTGTGTGTGTGTGTGTGTGTGTGTGTGTGTGTGTGTGTGTGTGTGTGTGTGTGTGTGTGTGTGTGTGTGTGTGTGTGTGTGTGTGTGTGTGTGTGTGTGTGTTAGTGATTTAGAGTTTCTCTCTCCTGTGTGCGTGTGGGTGTCAGACCACATTAATAAATATGGGCACATAGGCAGGCAGCAAGGCAGGGTTTGTATGCTGTTTTGATGTTAAATGTTTGTAGTGTCGAGACTGTGGTCCGTAAGGCAATAAATCGGCCATAGTAGCGAAGTAATTACAATTTTGCAAATTAACAGTGGAGTGATAAATAAGCAGATGATGATGTGCAAGTAGAATTACTGTTGTGCAAAAGAGCAGAAAAGTAAATAAAAACAGTATGGGGATGAGGTAGATTGGGTGGGCTATTTACAGATGGACTATGTACAGCTGCAGTGATCGGTTAGCTGCTCAGATCGCTGATGTTTAAAGTTAGTGAGGGAAATATAAGTCTCCAGCTTCAGCGATTTTTGCAATTCGTTCCAGTCACTGGGAGCAGAGAACTGGAAGGAAAGGCGGCCAAAGCAGGTGTTGGCTTTGGGAATGACCAGTGAGATATACCTGCTGGAGCGCGTGCTACAGGTGGGTGTTGTTATCGTGACCAGTGAGCTGAGATAAGGCTGAGCTTTACCTAGCATAGACTTATAGATGACCTGGAGCCAGTGGGTCTGGCGACGAAACTTCCGGTTTGGAGCGAGCAGTCGCACTACGCTTCGCTCCACAGGTAATATTACACTTCATTACATTACAACGGTTTGATTTGTTTGATCTGAGCAATTTTTCTTAGCTAGCTACATAGCCATCTTTGTATCAAAGATAATTGTGTAGTTTAGAGTAATTAGAGAAATTATCGAGGTTAGCTATCTTCGTCCTCCTAACGTAGTCATCACTGCTATCTAGCTAGTCAACACTGCTAGCTAGCCAACCAGCCAACTTCTACCGACTAGCAGGACTGTAGAAACTATTACATTACAACGGAACGACTTGATTAGTGTAGTGTTAGTGTTAGTTAGCCAGCTACATAGTTGTCTTTGCATCTAAGATAATTGTGTAGTTTAGAGTAATTATCGAGGCTAGCTAGCCAGCCGCGACGCGGCACCAGACTTAGTCAACACACCTAGTCATCATTAACCCACTGCTAGCTAGCCAACCGTTACCGACTAGCAGCGCTGTAGATACTAATACTTTACAACGGACCGATTTGACTAGTGCAGTGTTAGCTAGCTAGCTACATAGTTGTCTTTGTCATAGCTTGATAATTGTGTAGTTTAGTAATTATCGAGGTTAGCTAGCCAGCTATTTCCGTCCCCCGCGACGCCATTTTTCCAAACCCAGCCAACTATTACCGACGAGCAGCATTGTAGAAACTAAATACACTACAAAGGAACGTCTTGATTAGTGTTATGTTAGCTAGCTACAAAGTTGCTTTTGTATCATGACAAGGTGTAGTACTGAAACTATCGAGGTTACCTAGCCAGCTACACGTTCAAAGTCAACAACGCAGCCACTGCTAGCTAGCCTACTCCACCAGCCAGCAGTACTGTATCATTTTCATCATTTTAGTCAATAAGATTTTTGCAACGTAAGCTTAACTTTCTGAACATTCGAGACGTGTAGTCCACTTGTCATTCCAATCTCCTTTGCATTAGCGTAGCCTCTTCTGTAGCTTGTCAACTATGTGTCTGTCTATCCCTGCTCTCTCCCCTCTGCACAGGCCATACAAACGCTCCACACCGAGTGGCCGCTGCCACTCTAACCTGGTGGTCCCAGCGCGCACGACCCACGTGGAGTTCCAGGTCTCCGGCAGCCTCTGGAACTGCCGGTCTGCGGCCAACAAGGCTGAGTTCATCTCAGCCTATGCTACCCTCCAGTCCCTCGACTTCCTGGCGCTGACGGAAACATGGATTACCACAGATAACACTGCTACTCCTACTGCTCTCTCCTCGTCTGCCCACGTGTTCTCGCATACCCCTAGAGCATCGAGCCAGCGGGGTGGTGGCACTGGAATCCTCATCTCTCCCAAGTGGACATTCTCTCTTTCTCCCCTGACCCATCTGTCTATCTCCTCATTTGAATTCCATGCTGTCACAGTTACCAGCCCTTTCAAGCTTAACATCCTTATCATTTATCGCCCTCCAGGTTCCCTTGGACAGTTCATCAATGAGCTTGACGCCTTGATAAGTTCCTTTCCTGAGGATGGCTCACCTCTCACAGTTCTGGGTGACTTTAACCTCCCCACGTCTACCTTTGACTCATTCCTCTCTGCCTCCTTCTTTCCACTCCTCTCCTCTTTTGACCTCACCCTCTCACCTTCCCCCCTACTCACAAGGCAGGCAATACGCTTGACCTCATCTTTACTAGATGCTGTTCTTCCACAAATCTCATTGCAACTACCCTCCAAGTCTCCGACCACTACCTTGTATCCTTTTCCCTCTCGCTCTCATCCAACACTTCTCACTCTGCCCCTACTCGGATGGTATTGAGCCGTCCCAACCTTCGCTCTCTCTCTCCCGCTACTCTCTCCTCTTCCATCCTATCATCTCTTCCCTCTGCTCAAACCTTCTCCAACCTATCTCCTGATTCTGCCTCCTCAACCCTCCTCTCCTCCCTCTCTGCATCCTTTGATTTTCTCTGTCCCCTATCCTCCAGGCCGGCTCGGTCCTCCCCTCCTGCTCCGTGGCTCGACGACTCACTGCGAGCTCACAGAACAGGGCTCCGGGCAGCCGAGCGGAAATGGAGGAAAACTCGCCTCCCTGCGGACCTGGCATCCTTTCACTCCCTCCTCTCTAAATTGTCCTCTTCTGTCTCTGCTGCTAAAGCCACTTTCTACCACTCTAAATTCCAAGCATCTGCCTCTAACCCTAGGAAGCTCTTTGCCACCTTCTCCTCCCTCCTGAATCCTCCTCCCCCCTCTTTGCAGATGACTTCGTCAACCATTTTGAAAAGAAGGTCGACGACATCCGATCCTCATTTGCTAAGTCAAACGACACCGCTGGTCCTGCTCACACTGCCCTACCCTGTGCTTTGACCTCTTTCTCCCCTCTCTCTCCAGATGAAATCTCGCGTCTTGTGACGGCCGGCCGCCCAACAACCTGCCCGCTTGACCCTATCCCCTCCTCTCTTCTCCAGACCATTTCCGGAGACCTTCTCCCTTACCTCACCTCGCTCATCAACTCATCCTTGACCGCTGGCTACGTCCCTTCCGTCTTCAAGAGAGCGAGAGTTGCACCCCTTCTGAAAAAAACCTACACTTGATCCCTCCGATGTCAACAACTACAGACCAGTATCCCTTCTTTCTTTTCTCTCCAAAACTCTTGAACATGCCGTCCTTGGCCAGCTCTCTTGCTATCTCTCTCAGAATGACCTTCTTGATCCTAATCAGTCAGGTTTCAAGACTGGGCATTCAACTGAGAATGCTCTTCTCTGTGTCATGGAGGCTCTCCGCACTGCTAAAGCTAACTCTCTCTCCTCTGCTCTCATCCTTCTAGACCTATCTGCTGCCTTTGATACTGTGAACCATCAGATCCTCCTCTCCACCCTCTCCGAGCTGGGCATCTCCGGCGCGGCCCATGCTTGGATTGCGTCCTACCTGACAGGTCGCTCCTACCAGGTGGCGTGGCGAGAATCTGTCTCCGCACCACGTGCTCTCACCACTGGTGTCCCCCAGGGCTCTGTTCTAGGCCCTCTCCTATTCTCGCTATACACCAAGTCTCTTGGCTCTGTCATATCCTCACATGGTCTCTCCTATCATTGCTATGCAGACGACACACAACTAATCTTCTCCTTTCCCCCTTCTGACAACCAGGTGGCGAATCGCATCTCTGCATGTCTGCCAGACATATCAGTGTGGATGACGGATCACCACCTCAAGCTGAACCTCGGCAAGACGGGGCTGCTCTTCCTCCCGGAGAAGGACTGCCCGTTCCATGATCTCGCCATCACGGTTGACAACTCCCTTGTGTCCTCCTCCCAGAGTGCTAAGAGCCTCGGCGTGATCCTGGACAACACCCTGTCGTTCTCCACTAACATCAAGGCGGTGACCCGATCCTGTAGGTTCATGCTCTACAACATTCGCAGAGTACGACCCTGCCTCACACAGGAAGCGGCGCAGGTCCTAATCCAGGCACTTGTCATCTCCCGCCTGGATTACTGCAACTCGCTGTTGGCTGGGCTCCCTGCCTGTGCCATTAAACCCCTACAACTCATCCAGAACGCCGCAGCCCGTCTGGTGTTCAACCTTCCCAAGTTCTCTCACGTCACCCCGCTCCTCCGCTCTCTCCACTGGCTTCCAGTTGAAGCTCGCATCCGCTACAAGACCATGGTGCTTGCCTACGGAGCTGTGAGGGGAACGGCATCTCCGTACCTTCAGGCTCTGATCAGGCCCTACACCCAAACAAGGGCACTGCGTTCATCCACCTCTGGCCTGCTCGCCTCCCTACCTCTGAGGAAGCACAGTTCCCGCTCAGCCCAGTCAAAACTGTTCGCTGCTCTGGCACCCCAATGGTGGAACAAGCTCCCTCACGACGCCAGGACAGCGGAGTCAATCACCACCTTCCGGAGACACCTGAAACCCCACCTCTTTAAGGAATACCTGGGATAGGATAAAGTAATCCTTCTAACCCCCCCCCCCCCCCCCCCCTTAAAAGATTTAGATGCACTATTGTAAAGTGGTTGTTCCACTGGATATCATAAGGTGAATGCACCAATTTGTAAGTCGCTCTGGATAAGAGCGTCTGCTAAATGACTTAAATGTAAATGTAAATGAATATGTAGCGAGGGCCAGCCGATTAGAGCATACAGGTCACAGTGGTGGGTGGCATATGGGGCTTTGGTGACAAAACGGATGGCACTGTCATAGACTGCATCCAGTTTGCTGAGTAGAGTATTGGAAGCTATTTTGTAAATTACATCACCGAAGTCGAGGATTGGTAGGAGAGTCAGTTTTACGAGGGTATGTTTGGCGGCGTGAGTGAAGGAGGCTTTGTTGCGAAATAGAAAGCCGATTCTAGATTGGAGATGTTTAATATGAGTCTGGAAGGAGAGTTTACAGTCTAGCCAGACACGTAGGTATTTGTAGTTGTCCACATATTCTGAGGCTAACAAATGAGTTGAATACTGGCCAGATGCTAAGCTAAGCAAATGTTGCAATGGAGATGAAGCTTGTAAACGCTACCCAAATATCCTTCAGTCATGGAGAATAGTATTAGCTCCTGTCTGAAGCTCACAATCACATATCTCACTGGACACACAGACTTCCACATGGCACCCTATGCAAGTATAGTACAATCCTCTCCTCCCCTCTTCTCCTGTTGTTAGTATACAGTGCTGCTGGCTGCCTGTGATTGTTCATGTCTATGCATGAGTATGTGTTTGTCTGCATTCATGGACCTGTTGGATGTGAATGTGTGTACATGCAAATGTGGGCTTCTGTGTGTGTTTGTTTGTGTGTGTGTGTGTATGTGTGTGTGTTTGTTTGTGTGTGTTTTTGTGTGTGTCCACAAAGTAAAGAGGTCCATGGTTGAAGGCATTATAACTAGAGCAGTGGATACTGTGTTTTCTCTGTTGAAAGCTGTTTTTCTCTCCCGCACAGACGCACAGACACACAGATACACAGGCACAAGCACA
>NC_138293.1:82642500-82650000 GCF_965601325.2 Salmo salar | reverse complement strand
TGACAGCTAACCTGGTAATTAGACATGATTGGATGGAGTGGTCAGTGGACTGCACAATGATGCGATTGAAGAATATGAATGATGTCTGTGTGTCGTTGTTAGTGACGTCTATAAGTTGTCTATGGATTGTCAGACGTGTATCGTCTGCATAACATCTCAGTGAGGTGTTGTTTCTGTACGGTGTCCATATGAGCACAGTCCCAGTCTCAGCAGGAGTTGTTTCAGTGTGCCATCTGAGATGTGTGTCTGAGGTGACAAACGATGCAGAGACACACCGCACCTAACACAGACATTTCCACTGCCCACACACACTGCACCCACCTCTGCACTGTGCTCTACCCTACAGAGAGAGAGAAAGAGAGAGACAGGAAACAGACAGAGAGAAAGAAACAGACAGGGAGAGATAGTTCATTATCACCATCACCACTGCTCTCTCTGTGACTCGGCCCGCTCGCCCGCCGTCGGCATTCCCATACCCATTGTCCCTGCCCATCGGCATAGCGATGTCCATTGTCCCTGCACATCGGCATAGCAATGCCCATTGTCACATCATGTCACCATGGCAATACCCATTATCCCTTGCCCATTGTTTCCTTAGGCTGGCAGAGGGCCTATGCCCCCTCTCTCACACAGGCACTGACTGGCTGCGTGGCACTAGTTGCTATGGAGGTTCATTTGCCGCTGAGGAACTCTTTTTGTGTCCATAGCATGGGGCTAGTCAACCGTAATACACACACACTCAAACAAGCAAGCACACACACATACCCTCACTCACACACACACACACACACACACACACACACACACACACACACACACACACACACACACACACACACACACACACACACACACACACACACACACACACACACACACACACACACACACACACACACACACACACACACACACACACACACACTGAACTAGCAGCAGCCTTGTTCTGGATGTGTGGTAGGTAGGGGAGCATAGTTAATGAACACAGCATTAGCTATGTTCAGGGATTCACTTCCTCTACTTAAATGACTTAAATTATCGTCCAATACACACTGGTAGGCTGTGACCATGTGACCCAGGTATTAAGCACTGATTGGCTAAAGGTCGGAGTTCATAATGAAATGATAGCCAATGTTAGAGTCTGGGACAGGTTTCTGTGCCTAGCAACACCAAGGATAACGAGGGTAGACAGATCCAGACAACATTCTCCTTTAAATGGCCTTTTCCTATTCCAGATGTCAGATTCACTATAGTGTATGCAAACACCCCCATCTCCCCTCCTCCACACAACCGCGTTGTGTGAGTATGTTTGTGTGTCTGTTTTCTTGGTCCATTTTATATTGTGGGGGGAATTCACTGCTATCAGACTGAGAGGTAGTCAGCTGTGGCTGCAGTCTGGTCCCCTGAGGATCCCCTCTACCCTAACCTCCCCCCTATCTCCTCCTTTCACACACACACACACACACACACACACACACACACACACACACACACACACACACACACACACACACACACACACACACACACACACACACACCCTCCCCATCCCCCCATAGAGAACATCTCCTCTGTCCTATCCTGATCCCCAACACCCTCCCTCTCTCCACCACTAATGTAATCTGTCCTCCTTCCCCCACTCCTCTACAGGGTTCCACACATTCTGTTTGTTTGATGCAGCAGCGATGCTGCTTTCCTATCATGGCCAGTGTGCTGTCCTGAGGGTAAGACCATGACCTAGATGGCACTAATGCTTCATCGTCATCATGGTTGTCATCGTGGTTAGAACCACTGCCATCATTAGTGTCACCATCATCATCATGTCTTCCTGGCTGAAGAATACCTGCCATGTATTACACTGGTCTGTGGCTTTCAATACCGAATCAAAGACAACTTGACAATAAAGACCTCTGACTTAGGCACCTGTTAGTTCTGTGTGTTAGTGGTGTGTGTTAGTGGTGTGTGTTAGTGCTGTGTGTTAGTGGTGTGTGTTAGTGGTGTGTGTTAGTGGCATGTGTGTTAGTGGTGTGTGTTAGTGGTGTGTGTTAGTGGTGTGTGTTAGTGCTGTGTGTTAGTGGTGTGCGTTAGTGCTGTGTGTTAGTGGTGTGTGTTAGTGGCATGTGTGTTAGTGGTGTGTGTTAGTGGTGTGTGTTAGTGGTGTGTGTTAGTGCTGTGTGTTAGTGGTGTGTGTTAGTGGTGTGTGTGTTAGTGGTGTGTGTTAGTGGTGTGTGTTAGTGGTGTGTGTTAGTGGTGTGTGTTAGTGCTGTGTGTTAGTGGTGTGTGTTAGTGGTGTGTGTTAGTGGTGTGTGTTAGTGGTGTGTGTTAGTGCTGTGTGTTAGTGGTGTGTGTTAGTGGTGTGTGTTAGTGGCATGTGTGTTAGTGGCATGTGTGTTAGTGGTGTGTGTTAGTGGTGTGTGTTAGTGCTGTGTGTTAGTGGTGTGTGTTAGTGGTGTGTGTTAGTGGTGTGTGTTAGTGGTGTGTGTGTTAGTGGTGTGTGTTAGTGGTGTGTGTTAGTGGTGTGTGTTAGTGGTGTGTGTTAGTGGTGTGTGTTAGTGGCATGTGTGTTAGTGGTGTGTGTTAGTGGTGTGTGTTAGTGGTGTGTGTTAGTGGTGTGTGTTAGTGGTGTGTGTTAGTGGCATGTGTGTTAGTGGTGTGTGTTAGTGCTGTGTGTTAGTGCTGTGTGTTAGTGGTGTGTGTTAGTGGCGTGTGTTAGTGGCGTGTGTTAGTGGCGTGTGTTAGTGGCGTGTGTTAGTGCTGTGTGTTAGTGGCGTGTGTTAGTGGCGTGTGTTAGTGGCGTGTGTTAGTGGCGTGTGTTAGTGGCGTGTGTTAGTGGTGTGTGTTAGTGCTGTGTGTTAGTGGTGTGTGTTAGTGGTGTGTGTGTTAGTGGTGTGTGTTAGTGGTGTGTGTTAGTGGTGTGTGTTAGTGGTGTGTGTTAGTGGCGTGTGTTAGTGGCGTGTGTTAGTGGCGTGTGTTAGTGGCGTGTGTTAGTGCTGTGTGTTAGTGGTGTGTGTTAGTGGCGTGTGTTAGTGGCGTGTGTTAGTGGTGTGTGTTAGTGGTGTGTGTTAGTGCTGTGTGTTAGTGGTGTGTGTGTTAGTGGTGTGTGTTAGTGGTGTGTGTTAGTTCTGTGTGGTAGTGGTGTGTGTTAGTGGCATGTGTGTTAGTGGTGTGTGTTAGTGGTGTGTGTTAGTGGCGTGTGTTAGTGGCGTGTGTTAGTGGTGTGTGTTAGTGGTGTGTGTTAGTGCTGTGTGTTAGTGGTGTGTGTTAGTGGTGTGTGTTAGTGGTGTGTGTGTTAGTGGTGTGTGTTAGTGGTGTGTGTTAGTGGTGTGTGTGTTAGTGGTGTGTGTTAGTGGTGTGTGTTAGTTCTGTGTGGTAGTGGTGTGTGTTAGTGGCATGTGTGTTAGTGGTGTGTGTTAGTGGTGTGTGTTAGTGGCGTGTGTTAGTGGTGTGTGTTAGTGGTGTGTGTTAGTGGTCTGTGTTAGTGCTGTGTGTTAGTGGTGTGTGTTAGTGGTGTGTGTTACTGGTGTGCGTTGATGGTGTGCGTTGGGGGTGTGCGTTGGGGGTGTGCGTTAGTTGTGTGTGTGTGTGTGTGTGTGTGTGTGTGTGTGTGTGTGTGTGTGTGTGTGTGTGTGTGTGTGTGTGTGTGTGTGTGTGTGTGTGTGTGTGTGTGTACGTGCAACATGAGTGTGCATGTTTGTGGTTGCAATCTGGTGCGTGTGTGTGTGTGCCGCTCTGTCTGTGTGTGTGTTTGATTGTTAAACAGTGCAGATCCTCTCCTCATCCTCCATTCCTTCTCTCTTTTAAACGCCTCTCCCTCCGTTGAAAAACTCAAACGCGGCGTTGGAAGCGGAGGAGAAACTTTTCAAAGGCTGTTGTTCCTCTCTGATCAGTGAATGGAGACGGCGGTATGACAGCGGCTGTTACAATCAAACCCTCACTCTCTGCCTCAGCCTCATGTTTATCTGCAGCTTGTCCTGGCAACACATTACTAAATACTGCTTCTTATCTCACTGTATCTATCTGTCTGCCTCTCTCTCTCTCTCTCTCTCTCACTCCCTCTCTCTCCCTCTCTCTCTCTTTTGACCGGTGCTCTCTCTCTCTTTCTCTGTGTGCTCTCTGCACCCTCTCTCTTCCTCTCTGTCTTTTCCTCTACCCTATCTCTCTCTCTTTCTTGATCTGGGCTATCTCTCTCTCTGTCTCTCTGTTTCTCTATCTCTCTCTGTGTGTGTACATGTCTCTGTCTCTCTCTCTCTCTGTCAGCATGACACCTACACAAGAGTAAGACAGCCCTGGGTTAGCAACAGTCATCTAGCAGCATCCTCTCAAACCCTCCCTGCTGTTTGAAGAGAGAGGAGAGAGAGAGAGAGAAAGAGAGAGAGAGAAAGAGAGAGAGAGAGAGAGAGAGAGAGAGAGAGAGAGAGAGAGAGAGAGAGAGAGAGAGAGAGAGAGAGAGAGAGAGAGAGAGAGAGAGAGAGAGAGAGAGAGAGAGAGAGAGAGAGAGAGAGAGAGAGAAAAAACACAAACTAAAATCACACCCTCATTTCTCCTTTAGGACTGAACCTCCATGCTGTGTATTACTGAATACTACTACTGTTCAACATGGGATGTGTGTGTTCAGTAAGATGGTTTCAATACACTAGGGCCACCTTTATTTAACCAGGTAGGCCAGTTGAGAACAAGTTCTCATTTACAACTGTGAGCTGGGGAAGATAAAGCAAAGCAGTGCGAGACAAACAACAACACAGAGTTACACATGGAATAAACAAACGTACAGTCAATAACACAATAGAAAAAGCTATATACAATGTGTGCAAATGAAGTAAGGAGGTAAGGCAATAAATAGGCCCATTATATGGCGTGTTAAAGGAATACATAACACAACAGTAATAACCATCACATCTATCAGTTCCCTTTGATGAAACAGTGCCATGGTAACACTACAGGCACCATGGTAACAAGCTGTCTGTAGATGTAGTCATATCACACAAAGCACTTGCCCCAGGTTAGAATGTACCAAAGCCAACATTACCCATCTTTTCACGTGCATGGATGCACATAGGCAATTGACAGTAGTGTATCATCCTGGGTCATATTCATTAGGGCATACCTGACCACAGCAAAACCTTTTCCCTCACTGTTTCAGTCTGTTTTCTTCCGCTTTATACCTAATGAATAGGACCCTGGTTACAGATTATACTAGCTAATGAGAAGGATCTGAGTGCACTAAGTAGGGAATAGGATGCCATTTCAGACGTAATCTCAGATGGGTCTCTATGGAACATACACAGATAAAGAAGAAAGACATTACAGTATTTATGACTATGGGTGCATTCCAAATGACACCCTATTCCCTATATAGTGCCCTACCTTTATAGGGCCCGCTATGGACCCTGGTCAAAAGTACTGCAATATATCAGGAATAGGGGTGTGTGTGTGTGTGGGTGTGTGCGTGTGTGCTGTTCTGAGTCAGTGGTTTGGTAAATACTTCAGGGGGAGCAGAGCAGTGTCTGTGTGTGTGTGTGTGTGTGTGTGTGTGTGTGTGTGTGTGTGTGTGTGTGTGTGTGTGTGTGTGTGTGTGTGTGTGTGTGTGTGTGTGTGTGTGTGTGGTGTGTGTGTGTGTGTGTGTGTGTGTGTGTGTGTGTGAGCATAGGAAATGACTGCTAGATGTATTTGCAGAGACAGCTGATGATCTCCATCAGTTGGCCAGGAGCCAGCACCTTCTAATGAGAAAAGTGCTGCTCCCAACACCTTGCACCTAATTACACACACACACACACACACACACACACACACACACACACACACACACACACACACACACACACACACACACACACACACACACACACACACACACACACACACACACACACACGTATGGGCATGCATGTACTCAAGCACACACACAGTGCAGGGCCCCCCCCCCACACACACACACAAACAGCACTAAGCACTCCCTCAAGATCAAACAGACAGAAGCACTGTAGCCAGCATACTGATGAGGCTTCAACTCTCTTCTATCTATCTATCTATCTATCTATCTATCTATCTATCTATCTATCTATCTATCTATCTATCTATCTATCTATCTATCTATCTATCTATCTATCTATCTATCTATCTATCTGTCTGTCTGTCTGTCTGTCTGTCTGTCTGTCTGTCTGTCTGTCTGTCTGTCTGTCTGTCTGTCTGTCTGTCTGTCTGTCTGTCTGTCTGTCTGTCTGTCTGTCTGTCTGTCTGTCTGTCTGTCTGTCTGTCTGTCCTGAGTTTCACCTCAGAATTAAACATTCATCAATGTTTTTCAAATTTCGAAGTGTTTGTGTGGGTGTGCACGTGGGTTTGTGTGTGTTAATGGGTTAAAATAAGTGCTTTTTTCACAACAGGAACACACACTCTCGCAGACGTGAGAGGCCGGTCAAGCCTCCACAGTGACACATACAGTGCAAAAAGCTACAGTATGCTGCTCATTCATACTGCAGTCACCAAACTACATATAAGAAAGGGATCAGTAACCCAAAACGCAAGCAAATGTTACCTAAAAGTGTACATGCAAGGATGAAAGAAAAGGAGCAAAAGCTGTCTGGTTTTTAAGAACTGTAGCCAGGTCCAGTTGATGAGGATAGCTGTGTGGCTATAGTCTTCACACTATCATTTGTCTGTCTTAGGAGCTGGCTGCTTTTTAATGACACCATATCCAGGGCCTAGTATGTCCCCATAAGATCCAGCCGGTGTCATGGCTGTGTACATAATGAGGACTAAATTGTTTTTTTCGCTCCCCCTCTGGAGCCTGTCTCTCTCTCTAATGGTGCCCTCCATAAATACCCAGGAGCCTCTGGGGGCGGGCAACCACGCCGCACAGTTACACTGTCACTGAGGCCCTGTGAAGTTCCCAGATAGAGAACAATGTACCATGATATCATGGTAATGGCTGATTATACTGGAGCATTCATATGGCTTGTAAGGTAGATCCATGGATGGATGGATAGATGGATGGATGGATGGATGGAAGGATGAAAGATGCCAATGCTTCTATGTCCTCTCTCACTTTTTTTCTTTGCAAAATAGATGGATAGATGGCTGGAAGGAAGGAGGGATAGATGGAGGGATGGATGGAAGGATGATAGATCCCAATGCTTCTCTGTTCTCTCTAACTTTATTTTCCTTTGCCCTCTATTTCTGTTCCTCTTCCTCTCTCGTTGTCTATTTTTGTCCCTTTTCCCCTCTAACACTCCATCTCTTCTCTCACTGTCTAGTTGTGTCACTCTACATCCCTCCCTCCCTCCCCCCTACCCCCTCCCTCCCTCTCTGCTCTCTTCTCCTCTGCTGGATGTTGACCTTATGGATCTGTTCTTGCACTGAGAGATAGGAAGCCTGTCCTCTCCTCTCCTCTCCTCTCCTCTCCTCTCCTCTCCTCTCCTCTCCTCTCCTCTCCTCTCCTCTCCTCTCCTCTCCTCTCCTCTCCTCTCCTCCACTCCACTTCACTCCCCTCTCCTCTCCTCTCCT
>NC_138293.1:82512500-82640000 GCF_965601325.2 Salmo salar | reverse complement strand
GGAGGGGGTAGAGGGTGCGAGGGGAGGAGAGGGGGCGCAGCGATGGATAGAGGAGGAGGAGGAGGAGGAGGAGGAGGAGGAGGAGGATGGAGGGCTCTGGGGGATAGGAAAGCAATTAGAAGGCAGCCCCTCTCCTTTCCAGATGGGTGGGGGGAGGTGGAGGGGTGGAGGGGGGAGTCTATAGGGGGGATGTATAGTAGAATTATCTCAGGGGGCCCGCCTCTGACTCTGCTGGGGAGTCTAGTAGTCCGTCCACCAGCCACAGAGCCACAGACTGTGTGTGTGTGTGTGTGTGTGTGTGTGTGTGTGTGTGTGTGTGTGTGTGTGTGTGTGTGTGTGTGTGTGTGTGTGTGTGTGTGTGGTGTGTGTGTGTGTGTGTGTGTGTGTGTGTGTGTGTCAGAGGAGAAGGCAGAGATTGCTGATGCACAGGGAAAGAAAGGGAAGGGAGGGGGTCAGGGAGAAGAGGAGGGGTCGATCAGTGGGACCACCTGCTCCCGTACTGAGGAGCACAGAGAGGCAGAGAGAAAGGGAGGATGCCAGCTTCAAAGCCTCTCAGATTAGCTCTCTCTCTATCCCTCTCTCTCCCTCTCTCTCTAATGTCTTCCCATTTCTCTCTCCATCTCTATCTCTCTATGTATATCTCTCTGTGAATGTGTGTGGCAAGGCTACTGCATGCATGTGTAAATACAAATGTGTGTATGTGGGAGAGGTTGAGTGTTTGTTTATGTGTGTGTGTTTGTGTATGCAGATGTAGGATCTTAATTTGAGCTGGTTTGCTACAGCAGGAAAATAATCCTGCAGCAACAGGAAATGGGAATTATTATGTGGATTAAAATTCTGAAATTTCAAAGTGGAACTGACAAACATTAGAAGTCTTTTTAAAACTCAAATACACTACAGGTGTGCATTTCCTACTGTGATCAAATTAAGAGTGATCAAATTAAGATCATACATCTGTATGTGTTTATGAGTGTGTGTCATTGTGAGAAAGGGAGAGACAGGAGGGCAAAGAGTGTATCAGAAAGGGAGATGGACAAGTGTATGTGTGTCTCTCTGTACGAGAGGGAGAGAGGAAGAGAGAGAAAGAGAGAGAAAGAGAGGAAGCGAGAGAGAGACAGAAAGAGAGAGAAAGACTCTTTTGATGGAGAGGGACTGTGCCAGAGACTGTGTGTGTACAGAGAGATAGAGTGTGTGCGTGTGTGTGTCACTGATTGTGCCATGAACGAAAATAAGGAGGGAGGAGGTGAGTAGGAGGGAGGGGGACTGTCTCTCTCCTCCCATCCGGCCATCTTGCTATCGCTCCCTCCCTCCTTCCTTCCCTCCCTATGAATGCTGGATTAGGCTGGAGGCTGACTGCTGGCTGCTGCTCAGGTGCCTGTGAATAATAAGGATTATATAGATATAAAGACTTCCTTTCTATAAACTTCATCTCTCTCTCTCTCTGTCTCTCTCTCTCTGTTTCTCTCTCTGTTTCTCTCTGTTTCTCTCTCTGTTTCTCTCTCTGTTTCTCTCTCTGTTTCTCTCTGTTTCTCTCTCTGTTTCTCTCTCTGTTTCTCTCTCTGTTTCCCTCTCTGTTTCTCTCTCTGTTTCTCTCTCTGTTTCTCTCTCTGTTTCTCTCTCTGTTTCTCTCTGTTTCTCTCTCTGTTTCTCTCTCTGTTTCTCTCTCTGTTTCTCTCTCTGTTTCTCTCTCTGTTTCTCTCTGTTTCTCTCTTGTTCTCTCTCTGTTTCCCTCTCTGTTTCCCTCTCTGTTTCTCTCTCTGTTTCTCTCTCTGTTTCTCTCTGTTTCTCTCTTGTTCTCTCTCTGTTTCCCTCTCTGTTTCTCTCTCTGTTTCTCTCTGTTTCTCTCTTGTTCTCTCTCTGTTTCCCTCTCTGTTTCTCTCTCTGTTTCTCTCTGTTTCTCTCTGTTTCTCTCTTGTTCTCTCTCTGTTTCCCTCTCTGTTTCCCTCTCTGTTTCTCTCTCTGTTTCTCTCTCTGTTTCTCTCTGTTTCTCTCTTGTTCCTTCTCTGTTTCCCTCTCTGTTTCTCTCTCTGTTTCTCTCTCTGTTTCTCTCTCTGTTTCTCTCTCTCTGTTTCTCTCTCTGTTTCTCTCTCTGTTTCTCTCTCTGTTTCTCTCTGTTTCTCTCTCTGTTTCTCTCTCTGTTTCTCTCTCTGTTTCTCTCTCTGTTTCTCTCTCTGTTTCTCTCTGTTTCTCTCTTGTTCTCTCTCTGTTTCCCTCTCTGTTTCTCTCTCTGTTTCCCTCTCTGTTTCTCTCTGTTTCTCTCTGTTTCTCTCTTGTTCTCTCTCTGTTTCCCTCTCTGTTTCTCTCTCTGTTTCCCTCTCTGTTTCTCTCTCTGTTTCTCTCTCTGTTTCTCTCTGTTTCTCTCTGTTTCTCTCTTGTTCTCTCTCTGTTTCCCTCTCTGTTTCTCTCTCTGTTTCCCTCTCTGTTTCTCTCTCTGTTTCTCTCTCTGTTTCTCTCTCTGTTTCTCTCTCTGTTTCTCATTCTGTTTCTCTCTCTGTTTCTCTCTCTGTTTCTCTCTCTGTTTCTCTCTGTTTCTCTCTCTGTTTCTCTCTCTGTTTCTCTCTCTCTGTTTCTCTCTGTTTCTCTCTTGTTCTCTCTCTGTTTCCCTCTCTGTTTCCCTCTCTGTTTCTCTCTGTTTCTCTCTGTTTCTCTCTTGTTCTCTCTCTGTTTCCCTCTCTGTTTCTCTCTCTGTTTCTCTCTGTTTCTCTCTTGTTCTCTCTCTGTTTCCCTCTCTGTTTCTCTCTGTTTCTCTCTGTTTCTCTCTTGTTCTCTCTCTGTTTCCCTCTCTGTTTCTCTCTCTGTTTCTCTCTGTTTCTCTCTTGTTCTCTCTCTGTTTCCCTCTCTGTTTCTCTCTCTGTTTCTCTCTCTGTTTCCCTCTCTGTTTCTCTCTCTGTTTCTCTCTCTGTTTCTCTCTCGTTCTCTCTGTTTCTTTTTCTGTTTCTCTCTCTGTTTCTCTCTGTTTCTCTCTTGTTCTCTCTCTGTTTCTCTCTCTGTTTCTCTCTCGTTCTCTCTGTTTCCCTCTCTGTTTCTCTCTCTGTTTCTCTCTCTGTTTCTCTCTCTGTTTCCCTCTCTGTTTCTCTCTCTGTTTCTCTCTCTGTTTCTCTCTGTTTCTCTCTTGTTCTCTCTCTGTTTCTCTCTCTGTTTCTCTCTCGTTCTCTCTGTTTCTTTTTCTGTTTCTCTCTCTGTTTCTCTCTGTTTCTCTCTCTGTTTCTCTCTCTGTTTCTCTCTGTTTCTCTCTCTGTTTCTCTCTCTGTTTCTCTCTCTGTTTCTCTCTCTGTTTCTCTCTCGTTCTCTCTCTGTTTCTCTCTCTGTTTCTCATTCTGTTTCTCTCTCATTCTCTCTCTGTTTCTCTCTCTGTTTCTTTTTCTGTTTCTCTCTCATTCTCTCTCTTGTTCTCTCTCTGTTTCCCTCTCTGTTTCTCTCTCTGTTTCCCTCTCTGTTTCTCTCTCTGTTTCCCTCTCTGTTTCCCTCTCTGTTTCTCTCTCTGTTTCCCTCTCTGTTTCTCTCTCTGTTTCCCTCTCTGTTTCTCTCTCTGTTTCCCTCTCTGTTTCTCTCTCTGTTTCCCTCTCTCATTCTCTCTCTGTTTCTCTCTCTGTTTCTCTCTGTTTCTCTGTCTCTCTGTCTCTCTCGCTCTTGCTCTCTCTGTTGCTCTCTCTCTCGCTCTCTCTCTCCCTCTCTCTCTCTGTTTCTCTCTCTGTTTCTCCCGTTCTCGCTCTCGCTCTCTCTGTATCTCTCTCTCTCCCTCTCTCTCTCCCTCTGTTTCTCTCTGTTCCTCTATCGTTCTCTCTCTGTCTCTCTCTCTCTGTTTCTCTCTCTCTCTCTGTTTCTCTCTCTCTTTCTGTCTCTCTCTGTCACTCTCTCTCTGTCACTCTCTCTGTTTATCTCTCTGTCTCTCTCCCTCTCTCTCTCTGTTTCTCTCTCTCTCTCTATCCATCTCTCCCTCTCTTCTTTTCTTTCTCTCTCTCTATCTCTCTCTCTCTCTCTTTTCACTCATCCTGTCTTTATTCCCCCTGCCATGCGAGAGCAACACAGCTCGTTGCGGCTGCACAGCACAGACCTGCTCGAGCATATCTCGGTCATTCCGCAGCGGTATTGTTGTTGTGCAACAGAGATATTTTCATTCAGTGCGGAAACGTCGTCTGTCTCCCCTCCTCCTCCTCCGCTGAATATATCTTGAGCTGGGTAATTATAGCGGCAGCCCGCTACTCACAGGAAGATGCACACACACACACACACACACACACACACACACACACACACACACACACACACACACACACACACACACACACACACACACACACACACACACACACACACACACACACACACACACACACACACACAAAGGGGTTCAAGGGCGATTGATTTTGAGTTTAATTTCTCTCCGGGGCTCTTGATGCAAAAGGACGCGCCTCTGTCTGACCTTGACGACAGACAGTGATTTTGTCTCCGTCTGCGACCGTCGCATGAGCCACAAAAACACTGTAGTAGCCTGGTCCTTATGTCACAAGAAATATTAATAATTTTTACCTACTTCACTTTAATAATTTGTTTATATCTTACCCCTTTTTCTCCCCAATTTCAATATTGTCTCATCGCTGCAACTCCACAACGTGCTCGGGAGGCGAAGGTCGAGTCAATGCCCACTTAACCCGGGAGCCAGCCGCACCAATGTGTCGGAGGAAACCCCATTCCATTCACCTGATGACCGAGGTCAGCCTGCAGGCACCCGGCCTGCCACAAGGAGTCGCCAGAGCACGATTTGCCAAGTAAAGTCCCCGCGGCCAAACCCTCCCCTAACCTGGATGACCTGAGCCAAATGTGAACCGCTCTATGGGACTCCCGATCACAGCCATTTGTGATACGGCCCAGTAACCCGGGTCTGTAGTGACACCTCTAGCACTGCCTTAGACTGCTGCGCCGCTCAGGAGGCCCCAATATTTTGTCTATTTTCTATTAACAATTTCTATTTGTTTTCTTGAATGTGTTGTTGTATACATTCTATACTACATTTCACCTTGGAGCTGCCGTATTGGCCCTTTACATTTTTTGACATTTGAGTCATTTAGCAGACGCCCTGATCCAGAGCCACTTACAGTAGTGACTAAATACATGTTCATACTTTTGATTCATACTGGTCCCCCGTGGGAATCAAACCCATTACCCTGGTGTTGCAAGCACCATGCTCTACCAACTGAGCTACACAAGACAGGAAATGCAACAACAAGAAAATCACATTTTAGCAGAGAAATGTGTTGTACCTTCACTTCGATAGGCCTATGGATCATTACTGTGACATGTTTAGACTCTTAAATGTTACACGTGGAAGATATCTCTTTTTTAAAGGTGTACATTTTGTCCGAGAAGCAGGAGGCTATCTGACGATATTTTCAAATAAAACATAATTCAGTTTTCTTAGATGTCAAACATGTTATTAATCATATGGACAGTAAGTTATCCATACTTTGCATCACTGGGGTCAGATAGGCCGCTGTGAGAATATCCTTAGCCAATATTCCCACTATATCCCACAAAATTCCCTGAATATTTCATGAATATTCCCACAAGATGTGCATATGTGATATTAGAGATATGCAATATGAGCTGACCAGGACCCATCCGTCATCACATTCAAATATAGTGGGGATATTAAATCCCGCCTATCATTTTCTGATGAAAGGAAAGCAGATTAAATGGGAAGACTGAATCGTCAATCACTGCATTTCCATTGTTTGCGTCCCAAATAGCACTCTATTCCCTATATAGTGCACTACTTTTGGCCCGTGGGACCTAGTCTGCATTTCCATGGTGTTATTGTTGCTCTCAGTCTGCTTATAAGCCACTCTCACCACCCAGCCCACCAATACACTCCCCTCCACAGTACTAAATGTCAGGGGTGGGAACAAGGCTGTATATTATCATAACTCAGCGGATATTATTTGTGTGTGTGTGTGTGTGAGAGAGAGAGAGAGAGAGAGAGAGAGAGAGAGAGTGTGTATGTGTGTGTGTGGGGGGGGGGGCGAGAGAGGGAGAGAAAAATGTTGCGTGTGTTTGTGTGTGTGAGAGAGAGTGAATAGTGTGTGTGTTCATATGTGCATGCCTGCGTGTGTGTAGTAACAGAGAAATAAAGATGGAGTGTTTTAAAAGGCATCTACTAAAGTGGTAGATGTAAACCCAGTCCATCCCAGCTGATGTCAGCTCTGTAGCCAAAGTCATGTTTCACTCACATCCTCATTGATCAAAACAGACGTATCTTGTTGGGGATAGGATAATGTGTAACCCTAACCCTAAATCTAACCCTAGCTCCTAACCCTAACATTTAATGTCATTCTAACCCTAACCCTAAACCCCCTAGAAATAGCATTTGACCTCGTGGGGACTAACAAAATGTCCCCAGTTGGTCAATTTTTTGTTCGTTTACTATTCTTGTGGGCATTCTGATACACACACACACACACACACACACACACACACACACCCACACACACACACACACACACACACACACACACACACACACACACACACACACACACACACACACACACACACACACACACACACACACACACACACGCATACACGTGCACACACATACACACGCACACACATACACACGCACACACACACACACACACATACAGACACATACACACACGCATACACATGCACACAGACACACATGCACACAGACACACAGACACAGAGACACACATACACACACATAAAGTGAACAGATGTTTCACTAATCAAGTCTAGTTGTATTATTTACATCTGGTTTGCTAATTGATCAGACTAGCCCAATGAAGGAGAGGTTAAATAACGGGATGAACCAACTCAGAGAAGGGAGAGGGGGAGCAGGCAGGGGTCAGCGCCTCTGGTGAGAGCAACACCACCATGCACACCCTCTATGATCTGTGGATAGACAGAGGTGTGAGTGGCTGGATATGGAGGGCAAGAAGGGGGTTTCTCTGTTACCATAGAGACGACAGGACATTGGGCTAGGTCCTAGGATACTGTTACTAGGCAGGAGAGAGCCACACGCGAGACATCTGTAGACAGAGCTGAATGGGTTGAACGGTAGGCAATGTCAGAGAGAAGCAATAAAAAAAAACTCTCACATGTAAATATGTTTTTGAAAATTATGTTTATATTTAATGTGGGTCCATTGTCCATGGTATATTCTTATCTATAGTAAAACATGGACAAAATGACCATATTTCAACAATTGTCACAAAAATGGTAGTCTGATTTGCTTTTGTGTGTTTATCCATTTGGATTCAAAGGTCTTAGCAGTCTTGTCTAGCTGATGACTGACCAGCCAATAGTAAACAGAGTCTAGTCTATAAGTTGAGTCTGAGTCTATAACAGAGTCTAGTCTATAACAGTGGTCCACAGAAGACAGGCCTGATGCACTACCTAGGGGTCAAGTTTGACAAGTACAACAGCATGATAAGAAAATTGGCCCCCAACGTTGTCCCCCTTCGATGTTATTATAGTCTCGGGTGTTGGAGTGCTTTATCACATCTCCTCAGCACTGATTTAGCTGTTTACGGTGTCCATAGTAGAACAGTCTCAGTGTCAACAGGACTTGTGTCAGTCTTATCAGCAGTTTCTCTCAGGAAGAGTGGTCCTGAGACTGTGACTGTCCTAATATGGACACCGTATCTTTAGCATTTACATTTGAGTGATGGACAACACTTGGAAAAACTCAGGCCTCTTGCAAATATGGCTCATGCGATCACTCTGAACTCGGAACAGGCCTACTCTTGTCTCAAAGTCATTATCATTGAATACTGTTTTAAGTCATTATCATTGAATACTGTTTTATGAAACTTTGAAGGAATCTATCAGCACATGTGCACACAACAAAACTGCCATCTAGTTGTAGCCTGTAGATGAAGTCAGAGTATCTTCATACAGGAGCCTTTATACTGGTGCTCTGGCCTTGCCTTTCCATCCCTGTAACACTGGCTCCATCTGCTGGTCAGCCCACATGTCTCCACTCATCATTATATTCTGTGGGATCAGTCTACTGCTGACAAGTCTCATCAAGATGTGTTTCCCAAATGGTCGGTTACTCACAAGAGTGGCTTCGGTTCATTGAGTAGACTTGACCACACACACACACAAATTAACACACACACACATAAACACGCACACACACGCACACGCACACACACACACACACACACACACACACACACACACACACACACACACACACACACACACACACACACACACACACACACACACACCACACACACACACACACACACACACACACAGACCATTACACACCAACATGGAATAAAGCTTACATACGTTTGCATGTGTTGTGGTAAATGTTAAAGTGAGTCATGACTGCAGGTACTTATGTGACGCCACACGCAGTCTCATCACGCTCCCTAGCAGTCTCCTCATCCTCCCTAACAGTCTCCTCATCCTCCCTAGCAGTCTCCTCATCCTCCCTAGCAGTCTCCTCAAGCTCCCTAGCAGTCTCCTCATCCTCCCTAACAGTCTCCTCATCCTCCCTAGCAGTCTCCTCATGCTCCCTAGCAGTCTCCTCATGCTCCATAGCAGTCTCCTCACGCTCCCTAGCAGTCTCCTCATCCTCCCTAGCAGTCTCCTCATGCTCCCTAGCAGTCTCCTCATCCTCCCTAACAGTCTCCTCATCCTCCCTAGCAGTCTCCTCACGCGCCCTAGCAGTCTCCTCATCCTCCCTAGCCCTCTCCGAATCCTCCTTAGCAGACTCCTCATCCTCCCTAGCAGTCTCCTCATCCTCCCTAGCAGTCTCCTGATGCTCCCTAGCAGTCTCCTCATCCTCCCTAACAGTCTCCTTATCCTCCTTAGCAGTCTCCTCACGCTCCCAAGCAGTCTCCTCACACTGCCTATCAATCTCCTCATCCTCCCTAGCAGTCTCCTCATCCATCTCTTGAAGTCTCCTCACCCTCCCTAGCATACTCCTTATCCTCTTTAGCAGTCTCCTCATCCTCCTTAGCAGCCTCCTCCTCGTCCCGAGCAGTCTCCTCAACCTCCCAAGCAGTCTCCTCATCTTCCCTAGCAGTCTCCTCATGCTCCCTAGCAGTCTCCTCATCCTCCCAAGCAGTCTCCTCACCCTCCCAAGCAGTCTCCTCATCCTCCCAAGCAGTCTCCTCATCCTCCCTAGCAGTCTCCTCATCCTCCCAAGCAGTCTCCTTATCCTCCCTAGTCGTCTCCTCATCCTCCCTAGCAGTCTCCTTATCCATCTCTTGAAGTCTCCTCATCCTCCCTAGCAGTCTCCTCATGCTCCCTAGCAGTCTCCTCATGCTCCATAGCAGTCTCCTCACGCTCCCTAGCAGTCTCCTCATCCTCCCTAGCAGTCTCCTCATGCTCCCTAGCAGTCTCCTCATCCTCCCTAACAGTCTCCTCATCCTCCCTAGCAGTCTCCTCACGCGCCCTAGCAGTCTCCTCATCCTCCCTAGCCCTCTCCGAATCCTCCTTAGCAGACTCCTCATCCTCCCTAGCAGTCTCCTCATCCTCCCTAGCAGTCTCCTGATGCTCCCTAGCAGTCTCCTCATCCTCCCTAACAGTCTCCTTATCCTCCTTAGCAGTCTCCTCACGCTCCCAAGCAGTCTCCTCACACTGCCTATCAATCTCCTCATCCTCCCTAGCAGTCTCCTCATCCATCTCTTGAAGTCTCCTCACCCTCCCTAGCATACTCCTTATCCTCTTTAGCAGTCTCCTCATCCTCCTTAGCAGCCTCCTCCTCGTCCCGAGCAGTATCCTCAACCTCCCAAGCAGTCTCCTCATCTTCCCTAGCAGTCTCCTCATGCTCCCTAGCAGTCTCCTCATCCTCCCAAGCAGTCTCCTCACCCTCCCAAGCAGTCTCCTCATCCTCCCAAGCAGTCTCCTCATCCTCCCTAGCAGTCTCCTCATCCTCCCAAGCAGTCTCCTCATCCTCCCTAGTCGTCTCCTCATCCTCCCTAGCAGTCTCCTTATCCATCTCTTGAAGTCTCCTCACCCTCCCTAGCATACTCCTTATCCTCTTTGCAGTCTCCTCATCCTCCCTAGTCGTCTCCTCATCCTCCCTAGCAGTCTCCTTATCCATCTCTTGAAGTCTCCTCACCCTCCCTAGCATACTCCTTATCCTCTTTAGCAGTCTCCTCACGTTCTCTAGCAGTCTCCTCATCCTCCTTAGCAGCCTCCTCCTCGTCCCGAGCAGTCTCCTCAACCTCCCAAGCAGTCTCCTCATCTTCCCTAGCAGTCTCCTCATGCTCCCTAGCAGTCTCCTCATCCTCCCAAGCAGTCTCCTCATACTCCTTAGCAGTCGTCTCATCCATCTCTAGAAGTCTCCTCACCCTGCCTAGAATACTCTTTATCCTCCTTAGCAGTCTCCCCACGTTCCCCAGCAGTCTCTTCATCCTCCCTAGCAGTCTTCTCAATCTCCCAAGCAGTCTCCACATCCTCCCTAGAAGTCTCCTTATCCTCCCTAACAGTCTCCTCATCCTCTCTAGCACTCTCTTAATACTCCCTAGCAGACTCCTCATCCTCCCTTGCAGTCTCTTCATCCTCCCTAGCAGTCTCCTCATGCTCCCTAGCAGTCTCCTCATCCTCCCTAACAGTCTCCTTATCCTCCTTAGCAGCCTCCTCACGCTCAGTAGCAGTGTCCTCATCCTCCCTAGCCGTCTCTTCATCCTCCTTAGCAGTCTCCTCACGCTCACTTGCAGACTCCTCATCCTCCCAAGCTGTCTCCTCATCCTCCCTAGCAGGCTCCTCATCCTCCCTAGCAGTGTCCTCATGCTCCCTAGCAGTCTCCTCATCCTCCCTAGGAGTCTCCTCATCTTCCCTAGCAGTCTCATCACGCTCCCTAGCAGTCTCCTCATTCTCACAAGCAGTCACCTCATCCTCCCTAGTAGTAACCTCATCCTGCCTAGAAGTCTCCTCACCCTCTCTAGCATACTCCTTATCCTCCTTAGCAGTCTCCTCACGTTCTCTAGCAGGCTCCTCATCTTCCGTAGCAGCCTCCTCCTCGTACCGAGCAGTCTCCTCATCCTCCCAAGCAGTCACGTCACCCTCCCTAGCAGTCTCCCCACACTCCCTAGTAGTCTCCTCATCCTCCCTAGCAGTCTCCTCATCCTCCCTAGCAGTCTCCTCATCCTCCTAGCAGTCTCCTCATCCTCCTCATCAGACTCCTTATCCTCCTTAGCAGTCTCCTCACGCTCAGTAGCAGTCTCCTCATCCTCCCTAGCGGTATACTCATCCTCTCTCGCAGTCTCCTCATCCTCCCTAGCTTTCTCCTCATCTTCCCTAGCAGTCTCCTCACGCTCCCAAGCAGTCTCCTCATCCTCCCTAGCAGTCACCTCATCCTCCCTAGCAGTCTCCTCATCCTCCCAAGCAGTCTCCTCATCCTCCCTAGCAGTCTCCTCATCCATCTCTAGAAGTCTCCTCACCCTCCCTAGCATACTGTTTATCCTCCTTAGCAGTCTCCTCACATTCTCTAGCAGTCTCTTCATCCTCCCTAGCAGTCTCCTCATCCTCCCTAGCAGTCTCTTCACGCTCCCTAGAAGTCTCCTTATCCTCCCTAACAGTCTCCACATCCTCCCTAGCACTCTCTTAATCCTCCCTAGCAGACTCCTCATCATCACTAGCAGTCTCCCCACGCTCCCTAGCAGTGTCCTCGTACTCCCTAGCAGTCTCCTCACACTCCCTAGCAGTCTCTCCATCCTCCCCAGCAGTCTCCTCATCCCCCCTTGCAGACTCCTCATCCTCCCAAGCTGTCTCCTCACACTCCCTAGCAGGCTCCTCATCCTACCTAGCAGTCTCCTCATGCTCACTAGCAGTGTCCTCATGCTCCCTAGCAGTGTCATCATGCTCCCTAGCAGTGTCCTCATCCTCCCTAGCAGTCTCCTCACACTCCCTAGCAGTCTTCTCATCCTCCCTAGCAGTCTCCTCACCCTCCCTTGCAGTCTCCTCATCCTCCCTAGTAGTCTCCTCATCCTCCCTAGCAGTCTCCTCATCCTCCTTAGCAGTCTCCTGACGTTCTCTAGCAGGCTCCTCATCCTCCCCAGTAGTCTCCTCATCCTCCTTAGCAGTCTCCTCATCCTCGCAAGCAGTCTCCTCATCCTCCTTAGCAGTCTCCTCATCCTCCCTAGCAGTCTCCTCAACCTCCCTAGCAGTCTCCTCATCCTCTTTAGCAGTCTCCTCACGCTCCCTAGCAGTCTCCTCACGCTCACTAGCAGTCTCCTCACCCTCCCTAGCAGTCTCCGCATCCTCCCTAGCAGTCTCCTCACACTCCCTAGCAGTCTCCTCACGCTCACTAGCAGTCTCCTCACGCTCACTAGCAGTCTCCTCGCGCTCCCTAGCAGTGTCCTCATCGTCCATAGCAGTCTCCTCACACTCTCTAGCAGTCTCTTCATCCTCCCTAGCAGTCTCCTCATCCCTCCCTAGCAGTCTCCTCATCCTCCCTTGCAGTCCTCTCACGCTCCCAAGCAGTTTCCTCATCCTTCCTAGCAGTCTCCTCATCCTTCTTTGCAGTCTCCTCATCCACCCTAGCAGTCTACTCACACTCCCAGAAGTCTCCTCGCGCTCCGTAGCAGTCTCCTCACGCTCCCTATCAAACAAAGTCTCGAAGAGCAGCTTTGCAGTAAGTGCACACCAGAGGAGGCTGGTGGTAGGACCTATTTGAGGACGGGCCCTATTTGAGACTGGAAAGGCAGTAAATGGAATGGTATCAAACACATCAAACATATTGAAACCACACGTTTGACTCCGTTCCATTCATTCCAGCCATTTCAATGAGCCTGTCCTCCTATAGCTCCTCCCATCAGCCTACTCTGCTGCACAGATGCTAAACAGAACCAAATGCCATCCTCACTACAGGGTTTCCTCTACTGTCTAGTCATAGAAGACATAATCAATTCAGATGCTTTCACGTTAGGTGTCTCCACCACAGACATACAATTACTGGAATGGACTTTCCCATTCAAGTCATTCAATTGCTGTTGTCCCAACATCCTTGACTTTCATTTAGTGATGTTGGTGTTCAATGAAGATACACGTACAGCAAGAATGGAGGGCTCATTGTGGCTTGGCTATGCTCTTTGGTGGACTTTCTTCACATGCTTGATGTCTTATGCTTACCATGGAAGACACCATTAGGGGTGGGTGATGTGAATTCCCCCCTTCATACAATATAAAACACTTTGAACCTCCGGTAAAGCACTGCATAAATCCTATCCATAATTGTTTTAATTGAACCCTGGTAGATTCCCTTGTACAGTACCATTGCTCCATCCTTTAGAAGGCTATGTCAATGAAGTCAGAGAAAGATGAGTTAAACCTCCTTTATAAGACTGTCCTGCTGAGACTGACTGTCCTAATATGGACACCGTACAAGTCTTTTAACTAAAACTGCTGTTTTTGGGCACCAGGCTGTAGAGCTTGGTATTAGCCGGCTGATCCTCACATTAGGGATCTGTTGTCTGTTTGCTGAACACCACAGCCGTCACTATGGTCTCACACTGTGTTGCCTAGCAACGCCGATGGGCTGTCCACCTCTTCCTGCATCCTGATCTGGCAACCCAGTGAACCTGGAGAGTGACAGTTTATACAGGATACCAAGGTCAGTCAGTAAACACAGATAACAAAGGATACCAAGACTAGGCCTCACAATCAAACACAGATAAATACAGGATACTCAGGACTAGACCTCTCAATAGAATAATGTTTGTTCAGACAAGATACCAGAGCCAAGGCATGTCAATAGCCACAAAACACTCATGACATCAGACATGACATCAGACATGACATGAGACATGACAATAGACATGATATCAAACATTAGACATGACATCAGACATGACATCAGACTACTGTAAGTCGCTCTGGATAAGAGCGTCTGCTAAATGACTAAAATGTAAATGTAAACATGACATTAGACATGACATCAGACATGATATCAGACATGACATTAGACATGACATCAGACATTACATTAGACATGATATCAGACATGATATCAGACATGACATTAGACATGACAACAGACATGACATTAGAGATGACATCAGACATGATATCAGACATGACATTAGACATGACATCAGACATGACATCAGAGCAGACATTCACATCATAAGTGATATCCTGTTCATGATAGGACATGACGACAATATCTAATCTTTAGGTTTCAGGACCTTGTAGAGGGCTTGTTAGTGTACTACCTATTTTGTGATTCTAGCCAGGTGAGGGTTGGTGAAGGATGGTCTGCGATGGGGACAGGGAGAAGTTATTGGGTGTTGATTATGCATATATGCTTTCAAGCCAGTAAAATCAACCAGAAAGACTATTGCTGTTCTCCTTCTAGTTGCCAAATGCATTATCATCCTGAACCCTCTATTGAACCATGAGTATTGGGGTTATGCCATTACGCAACAGCTGCTGTTGCTGAAAGTACAAGTTGATCAGCCAGTGATCCAAACAGCTGTAGGTAGAGGAGCTTCAAGTTCCCGGAAGAACAAGATGATGCTGATAATACCTTTAAGGAGAGAAGCTTAGAGATAAACACTCAGCGAAAAGATTACACTGCAGTCTTCAGATTACTGTGTGACTGTGTGTGTGAGAGAGTGTGTGTCTGTGTGTAAGAGAGAGAGAGTGTGTTTTAGTGTGTCTAAGTCTATGTGTGTGTGTGAATGCTTGTGTGTGTGTATGAGAGAGTGTGTGTGTAAGTCTGTGTCTAAGTCTATGTGTGTGAGTGTGTATGTGTGTGTGAGAGAGTGTGTATAAGTATCCTATGTGTCTATGTGTGATTCTGCAGGAGGCTGCTGAGGTATCAGTTTAAGGGGGGAAGCTGGGTCGAGTCTCAGGGAGTCAGAGTGCAGCTGAAGACGTCTGGGGTCAGAGTGCAGCTGAAGACGTCTGGGGTCAGAGTGCAGCTGAAGACGTCAGGGGTCAGAGTGCAGCTGAAGACGTCTGGGGTCAGAGTGCAGCTGAAGACGTCTGGGGTCAGAGTGCAGCTGAAGACGTCCGGGGTCAGAGTGCAGCTGAAGACGTCAGGGGTCAGGATACTTCGAATATAATACTCATACAGTACCTCCAGACGGTCTGTGTGGATGGCTGGCTGCGTTTCTAGGGCTTTGAAAAATGCATATTCACAACCGACCTCCCTCTCTCTCTTTATTCAGGCCAAGCATTGATCCTCTAGCCAGACGTTAAAATATCTCTTTAATTCTTATTTCATATTCTGACCCCCTTCCAAGGATAGATACACACACACTCGTGCACACACACACACATGCGCAAACACATACACATGTGCAAACACTCATGCACACAGACTGACGGATGCACACACACGCACACACACACACACACACACACACACACACACACACACACACACACACACACACACACACACACACACACACACACACACACACACACACACTCTTTGTTGTACATTTTTTTTATTGCACACCTTTATCATTTAGCAAACAGATGTTCACAGCAACAACGCAATAGGAGAAAACAGAACAGAAGCGTATCGCTGCAGCACTGCAGCCTCTTAGGTCTTCCAATATATTTATAGATATTTACAGTGACAATATGAAAATCGCCCAGGGCTGAGTTAACCCTTTAACTGCTGCTGTATGAAGGGAGGAGAAGGCTGAGTTGGTAGAGCAACTCCAGGGTTGTGGGTTCGATTCCCACGGAGGACCAGTACAAAAAAGTATGCAAAAATGTATGCACTCACTACTGTAAGTCGCTCTGGATAAGAGCGTCTGCTAAATGACTCAAACGTAAATGTATAATGTTAACTCTTTCAACTTAGTCTGAGGATCCAGGTCACACAGGCTGTAGTGTGAACTCTATGTAGTTGTAGTCCTGGTCGTATGGCCACCCGAAACATTCAAGTATACCCAACGTTGCACAGGCACATGGTTAGCCATACGTAGACAGATTCTAGGGGCTATTGGTGGAATATAGAACGCCTGTATTGAGCTCAACACTTCCAGCAATCAAAGACAGCTTTTCAGATCATAAAATGGACATAACATTAAATAGTACCAAAACATAATTAGTATCAACCTTAGAACATACCCCTTATTTCCACATCCATTTTTAAATGTTGACACGTCAATAAATCCTATTTTCATTTGGAAAAGCATTGAACAATGCAACAGGAACACTGTGTAGCCTGGATTGTAACAGAACACTGCATTTTACATTTGTTTGGTGTTGTAATGGTAACTTTAGTTGGTATGAAAGATGAATGGCATGACAACGGGGTAGTGCATCTGACTTGTATACTGGTATACACTGTAATCACAGTTCCAACCCATCTTTACAGCCACATGGATAGAGACTAGACTATTTCGATCTCCAAAATAATCATTTCGGTGTTACTGATGTCAACTTGAGGCTGCGTGAAGTGTGAGCAAAACTGGTGAGAGATTGTTGGTAATAAAACAATCTCATGTGGGGATAAAGCAATGAGATAATGTATTTATCTCATTTGTTACATGATATGCAGCTATATGGGGATTTTTACCAAGACCTCGAAGGCCAATTAAATGAATAGTGTCAGATTGATATTCTCTCATGGCAGTATTTACATAGTCCTGTATTATTATTATTATTTGTATGAATCCCAAATGGCACCCTATTTCATATATAGTGCACTACTTTTGACCAGAGCCCTATGGGGATATGATGTAATTTGGGAGGTACCCTTTATCTCCACATCCTGTAAGCCAGGACTGCCATGCAAGCTGAGACCAGAACAGATAGGCTCAGCTAATGTGAGATCTCAGCAAACACAAACATTTCAGCCATGTCAGTCACACTGTCATCATCTATCACAACTTCCTGTAAAGGCCATTCTCATGTCCTTGAAAACATGTCCTAGTATACCACGCAGCATGTTTTCATTCCAGCCATTCCAGCAAAGCATTGATTTAGAAGTTCATCAGTCAAAAATGCAGAATTTCTGAATAAATGGGGCAGCAATTATCTTAAGTGCCAACCATGAACGAGTGACACATTTTGATGGAAGGCTTTGATGAAAAGAAATGGAAAGATTGAATGATATCTAATTTTAATGGACGAGGGCAAGGGCACTCAACACTATTCAACTTCTGGGCTGCTGAGAGGTGCTTCTATAAGAGCCCTTGTTTAAGAGAGCTGCTTCCATCCAGGCTTTGAACACTGAATTTAAGTTGAACTGAAAGCGTTATTGAAAAGGAAACCGGTAGCACTTTCTTTAATGGTGTACTGCTTCGACTGGTATTTAGGTGGTGCTTATAAGGAAACTATGTGGCATCGCTGAGTTCTAGCTGGGGCTTTCACTATACTTTATGCTTAATATTCACCACAATTGGGAACTACCTGGATCAAAATGGTGTATATATAAATGCTTGTTTGAATCCCAAAGTACTAAATGAGTACTTTATGTAGTAATTAATGGGGTATTACTGTACAATTACCATTTTACCATATAATTTCTTAGTAAATACCAGGTAATTTCTGTACTGTAAACAGCCTCTTGTATAATGGAGGCCTATAGCATAGTCATAGATAGTGATGGGTTGAAAATGGAGGCAACTGATAAATACCGGTCATACTGACATTCATCATAAATAATATACTATATTCTTTTCATTCTCTCCCTTTAAAATTAAAGCTTTATAAACCTTCTATTCCATTCCTCCAGTTACTGTGCATAAATAAAGCTCAAACCACATTTTAACTTGTTAAAGTAAAATCTAATTTGGTTGTGTAACACAAATATACTGTAGCTAGCTTAGTGTTAACCCGAGCAAACAATGATAGCCTTCGCATTCAAACAACCCAGAAAACATAAAATAAGAAAACCAACAAAGTAAAACCAAAATGGTCCCTATTTATCATGTCCAAGAGAAGTAATAAAACATTGGTACTTAGCAAAGACCAGGCCTCTTCTCTCCTCAGCTCACTGCTATATCTGTGGACCAACAGTACCTATATATAAACACACGTACATGGGAGGTTCCATAGAGGCATTGACGGCAAGTCTCGGAATTCACTGAATTCAAAATGGCGGCTCCCGCACAGTCACAGGATCCAGTCAGTCTCTCCGTGAGACCAGACACCCATGGTTGGCTCACCATCTGCGGTAGTTTCTTTGGAGGTCCAGGATGGGGAGAAGCGGGAGAAGCAGGGGTACCACCCCTCCACCCCCCATCTCCCTCTCTTACTAGCCAGGCCTCACTACCTGTGCCCTGGGTTCCTGTGGGTGGCTGTGTCCCTGCCCCCTCTGGCTTCTCTGGCCCAGTGGTGGTCGTCCACCTCCACCACTTTACTGTAGCCCTCCTTCTCCACGCAGACAGCCAGGACCTGGAGCACCAGGCGCAGCCTCCGGTCCATGGCCTCCAGGTGGGGCTGGATGAGGACGGGGTGGAGGCGGTCATGCAGCAGGGACTCCTCCATCAGACGACTCAGCTGGTACTCCTCCTTGGCGAGCAGCTGCAGACGCAAGTGGGTCGACTTCCTCACTCTGTGGGGCGTGGAGGAGGGGAGAGAGGGAGTGGAGGTGGAAGTGCGGGTAAAGGGAGGAGGGGAGAGAGGGAGTGGAGGTGGAAGTGCGGGTAAAGGGAGGAAGGGGGAGAGGCAAGAGGTCTTACTTTACAGATGGACTTGTTAAAAAGGGATGCACATGTAAATCTAGTAAGGATACTAGGAATATAAAGGGAAACGAAGAAATGCACACTAATTATACTTAGTAATGACAAAGTGAAACTGTGCAAGCAAGCAGTTTACACAGGAGGGTGTGTTATGATGGAGAGAGAGAGAGAGAGAGAGAGAGAGAGAGAGAGAGAGAGGTAAAGTAACAGATACTGACCTGCAGCATTGGCTCAGAGGCACCAGGATGGAGAGCTCGTCGTGGGAGTGTTTCCCAAACCTGCAAAGAAGAGAAGAGAGGAGCAGAAAAGAGAGGAGAGGAGAGAGGTGAGCCAAGCAACACCACTCACTGGCTGATAATACAACACCTTGGTCTGTGTTTCTCACAGTCTGTCTCACAGTCACCAACAGCAGTACCTCTCTCAGGATCAGTGAAGAAGCCATCAGACTGAAAGCTAAGCTCCAGAGTCCTGAACATTCTATTCTCATTGAACATTCCACTCACATTCCCTTCCCATTGAGTGTGACAGTCAGGGACTGAGAGTTTGCCACATGCCTTTGTAGCTTGATTCTGAAATGCACCGCGTACCCCAGACCTTAGAAATACCTTTAAAACATTTGTTATGCCTTTGCTTTGAGCTGTTGCTTTGAGCTGTTGCTATGTGCTGTTGCTTAGTGTAACAACTCAGAACTGAAGTTAATGAAAGAGAGTTTTAGAAGGCTATGTGACAAATCAACATTACCAGCCGTCTAGAGAACAGATTAAAAAGAGTTGAGATGTGTTGTGTTTTCTCCTCACCCTCTTCCATTGTCCAGATGGATGATGAAGGTCTCGTTTCCAAACTTCTCAAAAGTCTCGTAATGGTGCCGGTCCATGTTACCTGGATACAGAGGAAAACAACATTAATATACATAGGAAAAGAGGACCCCTATTCACCAAGAATGTCTATATAGGGAATAGAGTGCAGTGGAGGGAATAGCGTGTAATGGAGCTTCTGTCCTCACCCATGAGGAAGTCAAAGATGGTCATGTCCATGATGTCCAGCAGACGAGAACCACGGTCAAAGGGAGGAGTCTGCTTCACCTCGTCACAGTAGTCTGGGTCCACCTCCCACCTGACCACACAACCAATCACATGGACACACACACACACACACACACACACACACACACACACACACACACACACACACACACACACACACACACACACACACACACACACACACACACACACACACACACACACACACACACACACACACACACACACACACACACACACACACTCACACTCACACTCACACACACACACACAGAGAGAGAGAGAGAGAGTGACATTTAGATAGTGTGAGAGGCTTTGTTTGGTCCAGTTCCTTTTGGCAGCTCCCCTCCCTTCCTGTCGAGCCATGATGTGTGGGTATGTGTGTGTGTTTGCTTGCCTGCATGCCTGTGTGTGCTTTGTGTGTGTTGTTAAGGACAGACCCCTGCTGCTCGAAAGCAGGGAGGCACACAGCAACTTGACAAGAGAAGGAGAGAGGGAGAGAGGGGTCGGATGGGAGTGAATGGGAGGGAGAGTGAAAAAGAGAGAGAGGGGTAGAGAGAGACTGAGAGAGGGGAGGGAGAGGGGAAAGTGAAAGAGAGAGAGAGAAGGGGAGGAGACAAGGTGTGACAAGTAAAAAAGGAGAGTATAAGTAAGAAAGTCACAGTGACAAATCAAGTGAAAGAGATGAAGTCACAGTGACACAGTGAAAGGCAGAGATGGACAGATAGATAGACAGTGAAAGTATCAAAGAAGGTAGATGGAGTCATTCCATGTTCTCTCTTTGCACTCTGTTGACGTAATCAAAGAACACAGGAACATGGAAGTGAGAGAAGACCCTGTCTCCCGGGGCAACTAACTCAGTTTATAATGAGCTGCTACTTCTCCTGCAACACCAATCTACCTATTTATATCAGAGGTGGGGATCTGGAGAATGTGTTTTCCTTAGAGAACTGGCTGTTCCTGCTGAGTCACTTCCTGATAAGGCATGCCATGGCACCTTGTGTAATGAGGTGTCATCTGGTGAACCCCAGTGAACTGGTGTAATCAGGGGGTGTGAGGTGACCTTATATATAAAGGGTACACAGTTATGGAAGGCTGTGTGTTTTACTCTGCTTTCTTGTTCTCTATAAGGATAAAGGCTGTGTGTTTTACTCTGCTTCCTTGTTCTCTATAAGGATAAAGGCTGTGTGTTTTACTCTGTTTCTTTGTTCTCTATAAGGATAAAGGCTGTGTGTTTAACTCTGCTTCCTTGTTCTCTATAAGGATAAAGGCTGTGTGTTTTACTCTGCTTCCTTGTTCTCTATAAGGATAAAGGCTGTGTGTTTTACTCTGCTTCCTTGTTCTCTATAAGGATAAAGGCTGTGTGTTTTACTCTGCTTCCTTGTTCTCTATAAGGATAAAGGCTGTGTGTTTTACTCTGCTTCCTTGTTCTCTATAATGATAAAGGCTGTGTGTTTTACTCTGCTTCCTTGTTCTCTATAAGGATAAAGGCTGTGTGTTTTACTCTGCTTCCTTGTTCTCTATAAGGATAAAGGCTGTGTGTTTTACTCTGCTTCCTTGTTCTCTATAAGGATAAAGGCTGTGTGTTTTACTCTGCTTCCTTGTTCTCTATAAGGATAAAGGCTGTGTGTTTTACTCTGCTTCCTTGTTCTCTATAAGGATAAAGGCTGTGTGTTTTACTCTGCTTTCATGTTCTCTATAAGGATAAAGGCTGTGTGTTTAACTCTGCTTCCTTGTTCTCTATAAGGGTATATGCATGTTCTTGCATTTGTGGAAGGAGTGTCTGTCTCTTACTCTGCTTTCTTGCGTTTGTGGTAGGATCGTCTCCAAGGGTTCCTCCAGGTCTTGCGTTTGGCCAGGGCCAGGTCTGGCAGGAAGGCAGCCAGAGAACCCTCGATCTGGTCCGGCTTCCCACACAGAGCATGCTCAGTAGAGCAGTAGTAGGAGCACTCGCCGTAGAAACAAATGTTATTGGCTGGGGAGAGAGGAAAACACTGGGTTTTAGATGGCAGCAGGGGAGCATGGGAAGAGGAGAGGGGGACAGTGTGTGTGTGTGTGTGTGTGTGTGTGTGTGTGTGTGTGTGTGTGTGTGTGTGTGTGTGTGTGTGTGTGTGTGTGTGTGTGTGGTGTGTGTGTGTGTGTGTGTGTGTGTGTGTGTGGGAGAGAGAGGCGCGAGAGAGAGGAGAGAGAGAGAGAGAGAGAGAGAGAGAGAGAGAGAGAGAGAAAGTTGAAAGGTGAGAGAAAGCGAGAAAGAGAGAGGGGGAGTGGGAAAGAGTGAGAGACAGACAGACAGAGAGTCAGACAGAGAGACAGATAGACAGACAGAGAGGTAAGGAGAGGAAGCTGGCAGGGTGTTGTAGAGCCAGACTGGTATTGGTTTCTTAATCTTGGGTTCAGGGAGGTAGGGAGGCGAGTGCTGAGCCAGCAAACTGTCTGAGTGTAGCAGTAATCTCCTGTCAGATAGAATGGTCTCTGTTATTCCACATAGCTGTTCACTGGGCTGCATGGGGATCTAACAGACAGTCTGAAGACAGGTTTTAGAAGTTCAGAACTCAGCAACGGCCCTTTACATTAAAGGGGAAGTTCACTATTTTACAACTTAATCTTAGATGGTTCCTCACATTGTTACTTAGTCTATGGGCCAGGAGAAACTGGAATCCGTTGTTGGCTTTTCATGAAAGAGCCACTACATAATGTAACTAACTTTAGCCACCACCTCATGTCTGGGTGGGGAACCATCAAACATTATTTTGCAACATACTGAACTTCCAATTTCATGTAAAGGGCCTCTTTGCTAAGTCCCTTTAAAACCAGTCTACATGTACATGCCTGTATCAGCATCATGAAAAACACTGGGTTTTCACTCAGTTCATTTAAAGTGGGATTGAAAGGACTGAATGAAGGACAAGTAACAGACAGAGGGCTTGAGATTGTTCTGTCCGTCTGTTGGACAAGAGCTTTAACAACTCATCTATGAGGATGATTAGGTTACCTTTGACAGATGTGTGTTCAGTGTGTGTGTGTAGTTCAGTGTGTGTGTGTAGTTCTGTCTGTCTGTCTGTCTGTCTGTCTGTCTGTCTGTCTGTCTGTCTGTCTGTCTGTCTGTCTGTCTGTCTGTCTGTCTGTCTGTCTGTCTGTCTGTCTGTCTGTCTGTCTGTCTGTCTGTCTGTCTGTCTGTCTGTCTGTCTGTCTGTCTGTCTGTCTGTCTGTCTGTCTGTCTGTCTGTCTGTCTGTCTGTCTGTGTTCCTCGCCACCACTGGCCCAGCACTGAAGCACTAAGCTAAAGGGAATTATTTATGGGACTCCTTGTTAGGGGAGGACTTGGATCCAGCTTCTAAATAGGAGTTTTTCTGGTGAATTATTGTGCTTTGCAGTTGCTTGTTTTCAGAAAGGTTTTTGAAGTGTGTGTGTGTGTTTTGGGGGACTCCCTGGAGATGCTGTGTTTTTCTGTGTCGTTCCTGCAAATAAACTCAACTAAGCTGTATACGGCATAGTGAATACACAACACACTACTGTTGACTAGAGGTAAATATAAATGTCCAGTCTGATTCTTCTACAGGTCTACAAAGTAGCTAGGAACCAGAGTTTTAATCTAAGTAGCCAGTCTGATTCATCTACAGGTCTGCACAGTAGCTAGGAACCAGAGTTTTAATCTAAGTAGCCAGTCTGATTCATCTACAGGCCTACACAGTAGCTAGGAACCAGAGTTTTCCCTGGTCACAAGTATGGAAACTATCCTCAACTACTGCTGTAGCTAGGATCACATAGTAACGCTAACCATAGTGGGAATAAGTTATGTTTAAGAAACCGACAATAAAGAAATATCTAATCTAAGTTTTGAGTTTGCCGTACTCCGTAGGTAGTCTGTGGGAATGTTGTGGGATTGTTGTCAGAACGTAGTAGCAGTGTGTTTACCTGGGGAGATGAAGAAAGTCCTCCAGAGCTTTTTGTCCCTGGTCACATCCCGTATCTCCCTGGTCATGTTGACCAGTCTTCCCGCCACCGGGGGCACTCTCCGGAAGTCTAGGATCCTGAGGGAAGAGACCATAGATATACATACATCAAGATCAGTGTGAAACATAACGTAGATGTCTGGAATTATCCCATTAGAAAACCCAGGAGAAGAAGTCAATTCAATTCAATAAGACTTTATTGATCCCACAAGGGATAACACATATGACACCGTCGTTCTACAAGCCATTGTGTTGTCATAAACACACTGTGTATGGAACCACATGCTGATGAGAGAGAATAGTTTTAGGGCCTTTCATACCTTATTTTATTTATTCTATAAGGGCTTCGTGATGGAATACCAGATCATCAATAACTATACTGCTCAAAAAAATAAAGGGAACACTAAAATAACACATCCTAGATCTGAATGAATGAAATAATCTTATTAAATACTTTTTTCTTTACATAGTTGAATGTGCTGACAACAAAATCACACAAACATAATCAATGGAAATCCAATTTATCAACCCATGGAGGTCTGGATTTGGAGTCACATTCAAAATTAAAGTGGAAAACCACACTACAGGCTGATCCAACTTTGATGTAATGTCCTTAAAACAAGTCAAAATGAGGCTCAGTAGTGTGTGTGGCCTCCACGTGCCTGTATGACCTCCCTACAACGCCTGGGCATGCTCCTGATGAGGTGGCGGATGGTCTCCTGAGGGATCTCCTCCCAGACCAGGACTAAAGCATCCGCCAACTCCTGGACAGTCTGTGGTGCAACGTGGCGTTGGTGGATGAAGCGAGACATGATGTCCCAGATGTGCTCAATTGGATTCAGGTCTGGGGAACGGGCAGGCCAGTCATAGCATCAATGCCTTCCTCTTGCAGGAACTGCTGACACACTCCAGCCACATGAGGTCTAGCATTGTCTTGCATTAGGAGGAACCCAGGGCCAACCGCACCAGCATATGATCTCACAAGGGGTCTGAGGATCTCATCTCGGTACCTAATGGCAGTCAGGCTACCTCTGGCGAGCACATGGAGGGCTGTGCGGCCCCCCAAAGAAATACCACCCCACACCATGACTGACCCACCGCCAAACCGGTCATGCTGGAGGATGTTGCAGGCAGCAGAACGTTCTCCACGGCGTCTCCAGACTCTGTCACGTCTGTCACGTGCTCAGTGTGAACCTGCTTTCATCTGTGAAGAGCACAGGGCGCCAGTGGCGAATTTGCCAATCTTGGTGTTCTCTGGCAAATGCCAAACGTCCTGCACGGTGTTGGGCTGTAAGCACAACCCCCACCTGTGGACGTCGGGCCCTCATACCACCCTCATGGAGTCTGTTTCTGACTGTTTGAGCAGACACATGCACATTTGTGGCCTGCTGGAGGTCATTTTGCAGGGCTCTGGCAGTGCTCCTCCTGCTCCTCCGTGCACAAAGGCGGAGGTAGCGGTCCTGCTGCTGGGTTGTTGCCCTCCTACGGCCTCCTCCACGTCTCCTGATGTACTGGCCTGTCTCCTGGTAGCGCCTCCATGCTCTGGACACTACGTTGACAGACACAGCAAACCTTCTTGCCACAGCTCGCAGTGATGTGCCATCCTGGATGAGCTGCACTACCTGAGCCACTTGTGTGGGTTGTAGACTCCGTCTCATGCTACCACTAGAGTGAAAGCACCGCCAGCATTCAAAAGTGACCAAAACATCAGCCAGGAAGCATAGGAACTGAGAAGTGGTCTGTTGTTCCCACCTGCAGAACCACTCCTTTATTGGGGGTGTCTTGCTAATTGCCTATAATTTCCACCTGTTGTCTATTCCATTTGCACAACAGCATGTGAAATTTATTGTCAATCAGTGTTGCTTCCTAAGTGGACAGTTTGATTTCACAGAAGTGTGATTGACTTGGAGTTACATTGTGTTGTTTAAGTGTTCCCTTTATTTTTTGGAGCAGTGTATTATCACAAATAAACATCTGTAAATTATATGCCATAAAAACCAGGACACAATTTCCTGCTCAAGGGAGAAGCCTGGAATGATTTTCAATCCAAAGTGTCAACGGTGGAGTGTGTGTGTGTGTATGGTTCTCTTTCTTCCTGCTAGTGTGTGTGAAATATTATTAATAATTAATCTATTTTACAGTATAATCTCTTATCTCCTTTCATTGGCTTTTAAAGTGCTGTTTATTGAACTTCAGTATCCGGTCGCTCAAACCACACAGGGCTGAGAGACTAGGATTCCTCCTTCTTTCTCTCCTGCTCCCTTTCTCTTTCTCCCTCGCTCCTCTCCCCCTCTCTCTCTCCTTCTCTCTCATACTCATCTTCTTTCTTTGTCTACCTGTCTCTTCCTCTCTCCCCACTAACATCCCTTTACTCTACCCCTCTCCTTCTCTCTCCCCACTCTCATCCCTTTACTCTACCCCTCTCCTTCTCTCTCCCCACTCTCATCCCTTTACTCTACCCCTCTCCTTCTCTCTCCCCACACTCATCCCTTTACTCTACCCCTCTCCTTCTCTCTCCCCACTCTCATCCCTTTACTCTACCCCTCTCCTTCTCTCTCCCCACTAACATCCCTTTACTCTACCCCTCTCCTTCTCTCTCCCCACTTTCAACCCTTTACTCTACCCCTCTCCTTCTCTCTCCCCACTTTCAACCCTTTACTCTACCCCTCTCCTTCTCTCTCCCCACTAACATCCCTTTACTCTACCCCTCTCCTTCTCTCTCCCCACTTTCAACCCTTTACTCTACCCCTCTCCTTCTCTCTATGCATTCTTTTCTTGCTTTAACTTCTCTTTTCCAACTGACCTTATTTCTGTCTATGCCACACTAGTTGGGCCAGGCCTCCCACTCATTCCATAACTCTTTAACCATCCTTGTCGTTGCTTCCTGCAGCATGACCTCTCTAAGGCTTAGACTCCTGGGAGTGGAGTGTGTGAGCGTGGGTTTGTGGTGTGTAACCTTGAAGTCTTAGCCCTCAGGGAGAGAGACAGGGAGACAGGGCGTGGGGCTGCAAGGATGAAACCCTAGCCACCAGATGAAAGCTCTCAGGAGCTATAGCTGCTCAAAGTGCACAGTCACCATGAACCAGATGACAAAGGAACTCCTGTATGGAGCCAGGCTCTCTCTCTCTCTCTCTCTCTCTCTCTCTCTCTCTCTCTCTCTCTCTCTCTCTCTCTCTCTGTACCCCACTCTTGTCATGGGTAGAGTACTGCATACAGAGAGTGTAGAGAACTGCATAGTGTACGTTAACATGGTACAATGTGTGGAAGTGGAAAGGCTTTGAGTTAACCCTTACACAGTATAACGATAACACAATGTTGTATCAACAGTGTCCACTGTCCAACCATAGAGGGAGTGAAGAGAAGAGGCTATTCATTTCCTCCTGTTCTCCTCTATCTACACATTCCTCAAGCTATTCCAGACAGCTTTAAACACACTGCTATATACATCTAGATCCGATTGAGAGGCCGCATCCCAAAAGGCACCCCATTCCCTTTGCAGTGCACTACTTGGTAAAATGTAGTGCACTGCAATGTGAATAGGGTGCCCTTTGGGACACAAACGCAGAGTTCCACAGGCTGCTGTCCAGAAGATGGTGCGGCCCTGGGCCAAACAACAAGGCCATAATTCATATAGCCAGCCTCCGCTTGGCATACACAAACTAACAACAACCTAAATACAAGCTAGTCTTTAGGGGCTAGCACAGTTACCTCCTCCCTGCCTTAAATGATGCCCAGCTAGCATTGGCATGTCCCTTGGTTTCCTCTCCTCAGCCCACTGTGCCCACACAAACACATGCCTTTGGCCCTGGCCTGGCATTCCACTGGGCTGTGTGTCTGTGTTTGTTTGTGTGTGTGTGTGTGTGTGTGTGTGTGTGCTTGTGTGTGAGAGAGTGTGTGTGTATGTATGTATGTATGTATGTATGTATGTATGTATGTATGTATGTATGTATGTATGTATGTATGTATGTATGTATGTACAGTGCCTTGCGAAAGTATTCGGCCCCCTTGAACTTTTCAACCTTTTGCCACGTTTCAGGCTTCAAACATAAAGATATAAAACTGTAATTTTTTGTGAAGAATCAACAACAAGTGGGACACAATTATGAAGTGGAACGAAATTTATTGGATATTTCAAACTTTTTTAACAAATAAAAAACGGAAAAATTGGCCGTGCAAAATTATTCAGCCCCTTTACTTTCAGTGCAGCAAACTCTCTCCAGAAGTTCAGTGAGGATCTCTGAATGATCCAATGTTGACCTAAATGACTAATGATGATAAATAGAATCCACCTGTGTGTAATCAAGTCTCCGTATAAATGCACCTGCTCTGTGATAGTCTCAGAGGTCCGTTTAAAGCGCAGAGAGCATCATGAAGAACAAGGAACACACCAGGCAGGTCCGAGATACTGTTGTGGAGAAGTTTAAAGCCGGATTTGGATACAAAAAGATTTCCCAAGCTTTAAACATCCCAAGGAGCACTGTGCAAGCGATAATATTGAAATGGAAGGAGTATCAGACCACTGCAAATCTACGAAGACCCGGCCGTCCCTCTAAACTTTCAGCTCATACAAGGAGAAGACTGATCAAAGATGCAGCCAAGAGGCCCATGATCACTCTGGATGAACTGCAGAGATCTACAGCTGAGGTGGGAGACTCTGTCCATAGGACAACAATCAGTCGTATACTGCACAAATCTAGCCTTTATGGAAGAGTGGCAAGAAGAAAGCCATTTCTTAAAGATATCCATAAAAAGTGTCGTTTAAAGTTTGCCACTAGCCACCTGGGAGACACACCAAACATGTGGAAGAAGGTGCTCTGGTCAGATTAAACCAAAATCAAACTTTTTGGCAACAATGCAAAACGTTATGTTTGGCGTAAAAGCAACACAGCTCATCACCCTGAACACACCATCCCCACTGTCAAACATGGCGGTGGCAGCATCATGGTTTGGGCCTGCTTTTCTTCAGCAGGGGCAGGGAAGATGGTTAAAATTGATGGGAAAATGGATGGAGCCAAATACAGGACCATTCTGGAAGAAAACCTGATGGAGTCTGCAAAAGACCTGAGACTGGGACGGAGATTTGTCTTCCAACAAGACAATGATCCAAATCATAAAGCAAAATCTACAATGGAATGGTTCACAAATAAACATATCCAGGTGTTAGAATGGCCAAGTCAAAGTCCAGACCTGAATCCAATCGAGAATCTGTGGAAAGAACTGAAAACTGCTGTTCACAAACGCTCTCCATCCAACCTCACTGAGCTCGAGCTGTTTTGCAAGGAGGAATGGGCAAAAATTTCAGTCTCTCGATGTGCAAAACTGATAGAGACATACCCCAAGCGACTTACAGCTGTAATCGCAGCAAAAGGTGGCGCTACAAAGTATTAACTTAAGGGGGCTGAATAATTTTGCACGCCCAATTTTTCAGTTTTTTATTTGTTAAAAAAGTTTGAAATATCCAATAAATTTCGTTCCACTTCATGATTGTGTCCCACTTGTTGTTGATTCTTCACGAAAAATTACAGTTTTATATCTTTATGTTTGAAGCCTGAAATGTGGCAAAAGGTCGAAAAGTTCAAGGGGGCCGAATACTTTCGCAAGGCACTGTATGTATGTATGTATGTATGTATGTATGTATGTATGTATGTATGTATGTATGTATGTATGTATGTATGTATGTATGTGTGTGTGTGTGTGTGTGTGAGAGAGAGAGAGAGAGAGAAAGAGAGAGAAAGAGAGAAAGAGAAAGAGAGAAAGAGAAAGAGAGAAAGAGAGAGAGAGAGAGAGAGAGAGAGAGAGAGAGAGAGAGAGAAGTAGGCTATAGTGTAACGTCTACCCTGCCGGCCTGCTAGTACAGTGAGCTTTATTCTCTATCCCAAAACAAGGGAACCAGGCACAGATTTGTGTTGTGTGTGTGTGTGTGTGTGTGTGTGTGTGTGTGTAACCTTAGGGTTGATAAGTGTTGATGTTCTTACACCTGGTCTGATAAGGATGACATAGAGAACAGATACTGTGAGAATGTAGACTCACTGTGGTGGTTAGAACAGGTCCTGACATTATTCCATTCATCAGTAAGTGTTATCCAATGCAAGAAGCTAACTCTAACCCAAACTTGGACCAGACCATTATACATTTAATCAGACCATTATGTATTGGACCAGACCCTTATGTATTGGACCAGACCATTATACATTGGATCAGACCATTATGTATTGGGTCAGACAATTACATATTGGACCAGACCCTTATGTATTGGACCAGACCCTTATGTATTGGACCAGACAATTACATATTGGACCAGACCCTTATGTATTGGACCAGATCCTTATGTATTGGACCAGACAATTACATATTGGACCAGACCCTTACGTATTGGACCAGACAATTACATATTTGACCAGACCCTTATGTATTGGACCAGACCCTTATGTATTGGGCCAGACAATTACATATTGGACCAGACCCTTACGTATTGGACCAGACAATTACATATTTGACCAGACCATTATGTATTGGACCAGATCCTTATGTATTGGACCAGACAATTATGTATTGGACCAGACAATTACATATTGGACCAGACAATTACATATTGGACCAGACCCTTATGTATTGGACCAGACAATTACGTATTGGACCAGACCCTTATGTATTGGACCAGACCATTATGTTTTGGACCAGATCCTTATGTATTGGACCAGACCATTACATATTGGACCAGACCCTTATGTATTGGACCAGACAATTACGTATTCGACCAGACCATTATGTATTGGACCAGATCCTTATGTATTGGACCAGACCGTTATGGTTTGGACCAGACAATTACGTATTGGACCAGACCATTATGTATTGGACCAGATCCTTATGTATTGGACCAGATCCTTATGTATTGGACCAGATCCTTATGTATTGGACCAGTCCCTTATGTATACCATAGTATAATGATGAATGGAAGAACTGATAACTTACTAGTTCAGTTATCACAGCTTAAAACTGACAGACTTGTTAGAAGAAAACTCTAATTTCCTTATAATACCAGAGACATTTCTGTCTCTGTTTTGATTCCACATAGACATTTGTTTGAGTTGTATAAAAGTTTTTGCATGTGTGTGTGTGTGTGTGTTTGTATTGGATGGCAGAGAGGGTGGAAACACGGTCACAGAACAACTGCTAAGCGTGTGTGATGCCTGCTGTGTATAAACAATCAAGGTATGCATTATAGGAAGCGGCGCAGGTCCTAATCCAGGCACTTGTCATCTCCCGTCTGGATTACTGCAACTCGCTGTTGGCTGGGCTCCCTGCCTGTGCCACTAAACCCCTACAACTCATCCAGAACGCCGCAGCCCGTCTGGTGTTCAACCTTCCCAAGTTCTCTCACGTCACCCCGCTCCTCCGCTCTCTCCACTGGCTTCCAGTTGAAGCTCGCATCCGCTACAAGACCATGGTGCTTTCCTACGGAGCTGTGAGGGGAACAGCACCTCCCTACCTTCAGGCTCTGATCAGGCCCTACACCCAAACAAGGGCACTGCGTTCATCCACCTCTGGCCTGCTCGCCTCCCTACCTCTGAGGAAGCACAGTTCCCGCTCAGCCCAGTCAAAACTGTTCGCTGCTCTGGCACCCCAATGGTGGAACAAGCTCCCTTACGACGCCAGGACAGCGGAGTCAATCACCACCTTCCGGAGACACCTGAAACCCCACCTCTTTAAGGAATACCTGGGATAGGATAAAGTAATCCTTCTAACCCTCCCCCCCCCTTAAAAGATTTAGATGCACTATTGTAAAGTGGTTGTTCCACTGGATATTATAAGGTGAATGCACCAATTTGTAAGTCGCTCTGGATAAGAGCGTCTGCTAAATGTCTTAAATGTAAATGTAAATAGGGATAGCCCCTTTTTTTCAATTTTCACCTAAAATGACATACCCAAATATAACTGCATGTAGCTCAGGCCCTGAAGCAAGGATATGCATATTCTTGGTACCATTTGAAAGGAAACACTTTGAAGTTTGTGGAAATGAGAATTGAATGTAGGAGAATATAACACAATAGATCTGGTAGAAGAAAATACAAAGACAAAACCAACCTTTTTTTTCTAACACCATACTCGAAATGCAACAGAAAGGTCCCAAATCTAGCCATCACTCTGGTTGTAAATCTGATGGTGTCCACAAGATGGCAGCAGTGTATGTGCAAAGTTTCAGACGGATAATTTGAAGTATGATCAAACCACATTACTTTTAGTGTAAAGTCACCCAGGTACATTTGGGCAAATCGTGAAGGAGACATTCACATTTACATTATATTTTTCTGCAAGAATATCATCAAATCTGTATACTTGGACTTTGATTTAGCTTTTCCAGTATTAGTAGCCATATTATAAGTTCAACATTTGCAAAACACCCAGTTTTCATAACTTCATAACTCTCCATATTCTTATAATTGTTATCCAAAAGGAAAAGGTTTGCTGTCACACAAGGTTAGCAGCGACACTTTGCGGCAGATATGGGGTCTCCCAACACTGCAGTAAAGCCCAGCTTATTGGCTATCTAGCTAGCTTTGTTTGACCCCGATTGGTGCTTATTTGACAAAGTTTCAGTCGATCAAGTGAAAACCGGGCGCGTCATCGGCGTGCCATGAAGGTGTCGCTCTCTGACCAAATTTGGTGTCCTATAGGATATACTACACTCCTAATGATATAATGAAGTCTGGTTACGTTCTGGGATCTCTGAGGAATACATACTGTTTGACTAGTTTGACTGGTTGAAACAACGTTTAGAGTTAGATTTTCACAGATTCCTTTCTTTGCAAATTGAACAAGTGGAAATACAAATAATCGATCGTGCATGCTATATGGACCTTTTTAGGATATGAAAAAGGATTTTATCTAACAAAACAACACTTCATGTTATCTCTGGGACCCTTTGGATGATAAATCAGTGCAAGATTTCAGAATGTACACATTTCACCTTCAGAGGTGAATTTATCAAACCTATCGCGGTGAAAAAAGTGTTTTGTTGTTAGGAGCTCTCCTCAAACAATAGCATGGCATTTTTCACAGTAATAGCTACTGTAAATTGGACAGTGCAGTTATATTAACAATAATTTAAGCTTTCAGCTGATATAAGACACTTCTATGTACCGACATTTGTTGTTTCTCTAAAATCTGTGATCGTGACACAAGGCGCTAAATGATTTACAACTGTCCCGTTAACGGGACGCCTATCACTATTATTAAAGACCAAAATTTGTAAAAATAAATAAATAAGCAAACCAGTTCCATTTAACTTCTTTGGGATAGGGGGCGGTATTTTGACATCCGGATGAAAAGCGTGCCCAAAGTAAACTGCCTGCCACTTAGGCCCAGAAGCTAGGATATGCATATAATTGGTAGATTTGGATAGAGAAAGAAAACACTCTAAAGTTTCTAAAACTGTTAAAATAATGTCTGTGAGTATAACAGAACTGAAATGGCAGGCGAAACCCTGAGGACAAACCATCCCCCCCCAAAAAAATATTCATCCTACCACTGATTTCAATGGCTGGCACTTTTATAATAGGGCGAAATCATGCCGGATTGCAGTTCCTAGGGCTTCCACTAGATGTCAACAGTCTTCAGAAAAAGTTTCAGGCTGGTTTTTGGAAAAATGAGCAATTGTAGTTTTTCTAGGTGGCTCCCATTTTGGCTGTAGTGTTTCCAAGCGTGTGACTGAGAGCGCGTTCTTTGGTATTTTTCTCCGGTAACGATTCTCCGTCTTAAATTGTATTGTTTATTTGCATATTAGAGTACCTAAGGGTTGATTATAAACATTGATTAACTTGTTTGGATAAATTTATTGGTAACGTTTGGGATTAATTTTGTATGCATTTTGAAGGAGGGAAATCGGTCGATTATTGACTGAAGCGCGCCAGCTAAACTGAGTTTTATCGAACAAAAGGACAATTTGTAGTGTAACTGGGACCTTTTGGAGTGCCAACAGAAGAAGATCTTCAAAGGTAAGGCATTTTTTTATATCGCTATTTCTGACTTTTGTGTCGCACCTGCCTGGTTGAAATATGATTTGTCATGCATTTGTATGCGGGGTGCTGTCCTCCAGATAATCGCATGGTTTGCTTTCACTGTAAAGCCTTTTTGAAATCTGACACCTTGGCTGGATTAACAAGAAGTTAAGCTTTATTTTGATGTATAACACATATATTTTCAAGAATGTTAAATATTTGAATTTAGTATTTTTGAATTTCGCGCTCTGCAATTTCACCTGATGTTGGCCAGGTGAGACGCTACCATCCCACATATCCATAATTAAGGACCAAAAAATTGACAGCTGTGCCATACAGGTTGCAAAACAGTTGCAAAGAGATTTTTGATGAACCGATTCAATGGCACATGCTTTATGAACTGCTACACAATACAATGCTGGATTCAAAACATAGAGCTTTTAAATATAAATTACAATACAAAATTCTTGCAACCAATAGAATGTTATATATATGGGGGATACAACCATCCCAGCTGTGCAGATTTTGCTGTGAAGAGACAGAATCATTAGATCACTTGTTTTGGTACTGTCCACATGTAGCTTGTTTTTGGTCGCAGGTTCAGGAATGGCTGAAAAATCACAGCTTTTACTTAAAGCTATCTTTGCAAATAGCACTGCTGGGTGAATTGAAAAGCCATGGTCAGTCGATCAATAATATAATAGTACTTTTAGTAAAGGTTTTCATCTTTAATTTAAAATCAGTGCAAACTATGAGAATAGAAAGGTTCAGAACTTTTGTGAAACATCTCAAGTAGAAGTCAAGACTGGATGGTTTTTAAAGATGATGGGAGGGGTTGTTGGTAGGGTGGGATAAAAATAAATAAAGACAGAACTTATGTAAACTGTCCATAAAATGTATATAGTATGTATAAGCTGGAAGTAGAAGCCTAAGTGTTGTTGTCCATTAGTTTACTCCAATTAGGGAAGAGGTGGTAGGGTTAGGGGAAAATAATAAAGGAAAATATATTTAAAAAAATATATATGGGGATTGGAAATGATGCAGACAATTACATTGACAGAACCCACAATCTATCTGCAGTATTAAAGCTGATCTATCCCCCCCCAAACAAAACAAAAAAAACATTTGATGTGTGTGTTAGTCATGCCGGAAATGTCTCCAACACCACACATAGTATACACACACACACACACAACACACACACACACACACACACACACACACACACACACACACACACACACACACACACACACACACACACACACACACACACCTGTCCAGATGAAAGGCAGCGATCTCAGCGTTGTGTCTCTCCAGATCAGAGAAGTAGAAGAAGTCCGGGGGTGTCTCCTGTTCCCTGGTCTGCCTGGAAGACACAAAGGTCGAGGCAACGTTAGAAGAATGTTAGCATTAACAAAATCCTGTTCAGTATGAAGCACAACTGTCTGTCTTTATTTGACCCTGCTGGTCATCTACTGTAGCCTTAATGGCCACATGTACCCTCCACCGGGCACAACCAGAAGAGGACTGGCCCCTCGGAGCCTGGTTCCTCTCTAGGATTCTTCCTAGGTTACAGCCTTCTAGGGAGTTTTTTCTAACCACTGTGCTTCTGCATCTGCATTGGTTGCTCTTTGTGGTTTTAGGGTGGGTATCTGTAAAGCACAACTGCTGATGTAAAACGGGCTTCATAAAATTCATTTGATTGATTGATTGATTGAACATTCAAGGCCACGAGCACCAGAGTTCTCCTGCACTGAAAAGATACAGTAGGACAATGTAGTGAACGTTTTCCTAAAGTGCAAATGAATGTGAAATCAATTGAAATCACTTATGTGACTGCATTATCACAAGTGACTGCATTATCACAAGTGACTGCATTAGGATCTATCTGCATATCTATAGCTAACATTCATAGTTCCAGTCTGGGAGCAGGCTGCCCAGATGTGCATGTCTGAATTGTCCCTCTTTTCCCTAGCACACCATAAAGGGACTAGGGTGCCATTTGGGACACAGACAGTATAAGACAGCGGGACCCAGCAGTAGAGTACAGTGAGCCACACGGCTGCTTGAGTTTCCTGTTCATATCCTGTAGCAGCTCCTTCAGCCCCTCAGGCAGGCAGTCAGGACAGACAGAAGAACAGACAGGAGACATGGAACATGGTCTGACTCAGCTGCTGTTGCTGGTGCTGCTTGGGGCTGCTGATACGGTCGGTCGGTCGGTCGGGTCCGTCCGTCTGCACAGAGTATCTAGGGTGGCAGGTAGGTGACAAGGTCCCATTACCACCAACCTTATGCTAGCACAAACCCAGTCAGTCAGCTAAACCCGGACCATATCCCACATTACCCAGTCCTTTCTTCTTCTCCTTCTTTCTTCCTCCCTCCTTCCCTTCCTCTGTTTCGTCTCCCTCCAGCCATTCCACCTCAGAGCAGGGTGGTGTTGCATCCACCTCGCCTGACAACCCCAGCACTGCCAAGTCCGTAATGGAAAATATCTTACATCCTATTCTTTCCATGTCAGGCAAGCTCCCTTTTAACCATAAATCCCACAGCCGCTATTATGACCCATTCAATTTCTCCCTGACCCAAAAGGGAACAAAAGTTTTTATTTGCGGATGGGAGGGGGAATAAACGAGACGTGGCACACTGATTCAGGAGAGTATAAAAGGCAACACTGTGCACCTGAGGAAAGGGTAGGTCCAGAATTCTAAAGGTGACCTCATAGTGGTGGTACACCATAATGCACCGTGACACACCTGCCTGCCATTTAAGTCACCATATCAAGCACCTTATCAACACTAGATTACCAGAGAAGTGGTAAAAAGGCAGACAAAAGGATGCTGATTTTAAGTGCTCTTTCGGTATCTTTCTGTAGCCTTAATGGAAATGGTAAGAGCTTTTTCATCCAGAAGTCAAGACGTGCTTGACTGCTACAGTCAGTAAGATGCTGTCAAACAGAAGTTAGATAAGAACACTCCAAACTGGCCATGTGAGTTAGGTTTCAGACAGAATGTTTTTTTTCAGAATAGCAGTGACAGAAGGGTCTTGCTTGTCTCAACAGTAGAAGAAAGGTCTTGGTCCAGTCTGAAGGAGTGTTTTCAGAGCAGGCTACATGCTCAAGGAACAAACAAATGCCTTTTAAAAAAAATGTCATCTTCACTAACAACACTGGGAGCTACTACAGCGTGGAACCTACCCTGTCCGCACACACACACACACACACACACACACACACACACACACACACACACACACACACACACACACACACACACACACACACACACACACACACACACACACACACACACACACACACACACACACACTATACTGTCTACCATTGCTGTGACTACATACTGAGTCCTCTAACTCCACATGCTTCTGCTGTTTTACCAACAGTCTATAACTTCTCATTCAAATGCAGTAACAAACACACTAACTATTCCAGCGCTATTGCTGTTTAAACGTCTCTTACTTCTCGTGCTGTTGCCGTTTTAAAAACAGTGGAACAGTGCAGCCCGCTTTTGCTCCGGCCTGACTGACTAGCAGCACAATGGTTGCCATGGTCACAGTGACTCTGTCTGCAGTTTCTTGTCTAGGAGGAAGCTTAGAGCCTACAGCTGCTGTGGTTTGGCGGGATGTCTTACCGACAGGGTTGTGATGTGCCGGGCCGGGAGCGTGCTGTATTAATACGCCTCAGTAAAGAAGTAGCAGCTGACGCTAGCCCAGGTAATTACATTGATATGAATCTGAACCAAACGCCACTAGAAAGGTGTGAAACGCTGTTTATGTGCAGTCTGTTGGGCTAAACCTGACAGCGGGATGGTGCTGGTTACACACACACACACGGAAGCAGGCACACACACACACACACACACACACACACACACACACACACACACACACACACACACACACACACACACACACACACACACACACACACTGTTGGGCACGCACTGACAGCATGTGCTGTATGGCATGTCAACTGGAGGACTGTACCATGATCCTCTATTCCTAAATAAACCTGCATCTCACGTCACAACTTGAAAAGTAATTCAAAAGTATGACCTCCTAAATGCATTGTCCATGAAATCATATTAACTTCCATCTCCACTGAGTGTACAAAACATTAGGAACATGACAGAGACTGACCAGGTGAATCCAGGTGAAAGCTATGATCCCTTATTGATGTCACTTGTTAAATCCACTTCAATAAGTGTAGATGAAAAGGAGGAGACAGGTTAAAGAAGGATTTTTAACCCTTGAGACAATTGAGACATGGATTGTGTATATGTGCCATTCAGAGGGTGAATGGGCAAGACAAAACATTTAATTGCCTTTGACCAGGGAATGGTAGTAGCTGCCAGGCGCACCGGTTTGTGTCAAGACTGCAACGCTGCAGGATTTTTCCTGCAGCGTTTTTCCTATGTGTATTAAGAATGGTCCACCACCAAAAGGACATCCAGACAACTTGACACAACTTTGGAATGCTTTCGACACCCTGTGGAGTTCATGCCCCGACGAATTGAGGCTGTTCTGAGAGCAAACTGGGGGTGGAACTCAATATTTTGAAGGTGTTCGTAATTTTTTGTACACTGTACTGTATATTCACCGTTTTAGATGTAGTGAAATACATTTTACACAGTCTTAAACAGTATTGCACTTAACTGACACAAACAACCAGCCATACAGTCACTTGAGGACGAGCGCCGTTGAGAAAACACGTATCCTTCTCTGAGTCTCCATCTGTGGACCAGTTGTATCAGGGGAATGAGGCTGAAAAGCCTGCTTTGTGTAGGAGATGTGCTGACTAAAACTTTTCCATGGTCCTGCTTGTGCTTAAGAGATCTGGCCAGTGCTGTACTCAGTGTACTTTATTAATATATCTGTCTGGAGGGAGGGAGAGAGAGAGAGATGGAGGGAGGGCTAGCACTACCAGCTAAGACACAGGCTTTGCTAATTCATTCATATCCTGTCCCTCTCTCTCCCTCTTTATCTCTACCTTCCTCGTTCTCACCCTTTCTCTTTCTTTCTTTCTTCTTTCTTTCTTTCTTTCTTTCTTTCTTTCTTTCTTTCTTTCTTTCTTTCTTTCGTTCTTTCTGTCTTTCTCTCTCTCGCTCTCTCTCTCTCTCTCTCTCTCTCTCTCTCTCTCTCTCTCTCTCTCTCTCTCTCTCCTCTCTCGCTCTCTCTCTCTCTCTCTCTCTCTCTCTCTCTCTCTCTCTCTCTCTCTCTCTCTCTCTCTCTCTCTCTCTCTCTCTCCCTCCCTCTTAGTGACAGTGATCTTGTTGACAGGGAGAGGGCAGCAGAGATGTCACACAGTAAAAAAGAGAGAACACTTTAGCATCAGTATGACCCCATAGAACGAGTCAAACGGTAATGGCAACTGAGGTACTTCCTTATATGGATACGGTAGTGGTAAAATATTTGTAACTCCATTTATACTCAATGTATGAATTGAAAAAAGAAAATAGATTAAGTGAATAAACTGGGAAGTTTCCGAGGAGTTTTCTAGCACACTATTTGTTTCTAGCAGTTTGTTGACCCTGTACAAAACTCTAGCTCTTCATCAAGCTGATAAGGAAGTAGCAGAGTTATCGGTTGGATTTCTGTTATCCCTCATTTTACTTCTGAGGGATTAGTTATTTTTCCTTTCTCACCCTGTCCTATAAAACAGCACAAAACAAGGCAAACAGCTAGGATTACGTAAATCACAGACGCCAGTTTCAACCGTGCTGGACAAGCACAATTGGACCTGTGTGTAGACAACTTTGACAATGCAGAGGTAAAAGGAAAAAAAACAACTGAACTCTGATTCAGTGGAAGAGGCAATGTATACTGCTTTCTTATTTTATTTTATTTCACCTTTATTTGTGGGCAAAATGTGGGAAAAAGGTTGAACGCTTCTGATAGAATACAATGGTCCTAGTGTCTTTTTCTATGCAACGCCAATAGAAGTGTGTGAGATGCTGTTGATGTGCAGTCTGCAGGCTGTCGCTTACACACACTCAACAGAAATATTTTATGGCAGAAAAAAAGGGGACAAAGGCCACCACTTAGTCAATGAAAAATGTAGACTAATTAATCATGAGGCTTATTATAAAGCTTTTATTAAGGAATGATGGGCATAGAATCACAGAAACAAAAGGCAAAAATAACTGATATTTTCATCCAACAGCCTTAATTTTGATATGAGACCAGATACATTTAGCTGATTATCCACGTAGTATCCTTTACAATGATTTAACAGATTTTCCCACAAACATCTCCATTACAACCCTCTTGATGTTTGCGAAGCTTGGCTGGCTTGTCAAACAGGGCTGAGCTCTTTTGGTCTCACATATGATGACTTGTTTTTTGAGACATTGGTCATAGAACCAGTTACTGTGCTGGTTCATGGATACACATTCCTCCCCGTTTTTTCTATTATGGGGTTTGCCCCCATCCCAGTGGGTGTAGCTGATTGGTTGGCCCACAAGACGACAAAGTACCCTTCTTCCTTCTGTCGTTGGCGGCGATGTGAGCCCACTGGGCATGAGGGCTGAGTGACATACATACAGACAGACAAACTGGTCAGTATAACATCAGTGGTTTCCTGTGTGTTCCAGCCAGTCTCTGCCAGCTGTAAAGCGTACATGTACAGTATAGGACTGCACCTGCTGAACAGCCCTGAAGCCATGGTGCGGTGCATTGAGGTTCCTGTGTGTGTTCCCCTCCATACGGGATCTAGCGGTAGTCCTGTATGGTTAGCTCAGCTGGCTAGTGCATGGTGCAAACAATGATAAGACTGCAGGATAACATACTCTGCCCCCCCACTGCAGCAGTGTACCACAAGGCTCTGAGTGACCTTGTAATGACATTTCATTTCTGCTGCACCTCCAGCCAGCTACTGTAAGGGGAGGGAAGGAGGGTGGGAAGGAGTTAAGGAGGGAGGGAGGGCTGGAGCACTGGGGGAGATCCATCATCTATATGTAATCCACAGCAAATGTAAGACCCCATCTGACAGGCATCTTTGTCTGGGCCTGTGATGGGATCATATGAGGGAGGGAGGAAGGAAGGGAGGGTGAAGAGTGGGTGAGAGGCCGTCATTGTAAATAAGAGTTTGTTCTTAACTGACTTGCTTAGTTAAATAAAAAATATATGACAGTGAGAGGAAACGTCCTCTCACTGTCAACTGTGGTTATTTTCAGCAAACTTAAAATGTGTATATATTTGTAGGAACATAACAAGATTCAACAACTGAGACATAAACTGAAATGGAATAATGGGGGGGTCAAAATCAAAAGTAACAGTCAGTATCTGGTGTGGCCACCAGCTGCATTAAGTACTGCAGTGCATCTCCTCCTCATGGACTGCACCAGATGTGCCAGTTCTTGCTGTGAGATGTTACCCCACTCTTCCACCAAAGCACCTGCAAGTTCCCGGACATTTCTGGGGGGAATGGCCCTAGACCTCACCCTCCGATCCAACAGGTCCCAGACATGCACAATGGGATTGAGATCCAGGCTCTTTGCTGGCCATGACAGAACACTGACATTCCTGTCTTGCAGGAAATCACACACAGAATGAGCAGTATGGCTGGTGGCATTGTCATGCTGGAGGGTCATGTCAGGATGAGCCTGCATGAAGGGTACCACATGAGGGAGGAGGATGTCTTCCCTGTAATGCACAGCGTTGAGATTGCCTGTAATGACAACAAGCTCAGTCTGATGATGCTGTGACACACCACCCCAGACCATGACGGACCCTCCACCTCCAAATCGATCCCGCTCCAGAGTACAGGCCTCTGTGTAACGCTCATTCCTTCAACGATAAACGCGAATCTGACCATCACCCCTGGTGAGACAAAACCGTGACTCGTCAGTGAAGAGCACTTTTTGCCAGTCCTGTCTGGTCCCATAGGCGACGTTGTTGCCGGTGATGTCTGGTGAGGACCTGCCTTACAACAGGCCTACATGCCCTCAGTCCAGCCTCTCTCAGCCTATTGCGGACAGTCTGAGCACTGATGGAGGGATTGTGCGTTCCTGGTGTAACTCGGGCAGTTGTTGTTGCCATCCTGTACCTGTCCCGCAGGTGTGATGTTCGGATGTACCGATCCTGTGCAGGTGTTGTTACATGTGGTCTGCCACTGCGAGGACAATCAGCTGTCCGCCCTGTCTCCCTGTAGCACTGCCTTAGGGGTCTCTCAGTATGGCCACATCTGCAGTCCTCATGCCTCCTTGCAGCATGCATAAGGCACGTTCATGCAGATGAGCAAGGACCCTGGGCATCTTTATTTTGGTGTTTTTCAGAGTCAGTAGAAAGGCCTCTTTAGTGTCCTAAGTTTTCATAACTGTGACCTTAATTGCCTACCGTCTGTAAGCTGTTAGTGTCTTAACGACCGTTCCACAGGTGCATGTTCATTAATTGTTTATGGTTCATTGAACAAGCATGGGAAACAGTGTTTAAACTCTTTACAATGAAGATCTGGGAAGTTATTTGGATTTTTACGAATTATCTTTGAAAGACAAGGACCTGAAAAAGGGACATTTCTTTTTTTGCTGACTTTATAATTAAAGAAAAAATAATAATAAATAAATAAATTGTGCACCGCCCTATGGGACTCCCAATCACATCCGGTTGTGATACAGCCTGGAATCAAACTAGGGTGTCTGTAGTGACGCCTCTAGCACTGAGATGCAGTGCCTTAGACCAGCGCGCCACTCGGGAGCCACCATACTGGGCCAACGACAAACAATAAGGTTCACTAAGTAACTGCTTCCTGTATGCCCACACTGAGAGAGGGACAGAGAGAGATAGAGGTAGATAGGGAGAGAGACAAAGAGAAATGGGGGGGAGAGAAAGACTGAGAGGAATGGTTAGAGAGAGAGAAAGAGAGAGAGAGAGAGAGAGAGCGAGAGAGCGAGAGAGAGAGAGAGAGAGAAGCAGCCCGTGCCTAGTAGGAGTTCAGCTCAGTGAGAGGCTGGTAAGAATATTATATACTTCTACACTACTGCTAAGAGGGTCCCAACCTGCTTGGATTTTCCAAATCTATTTGGATATGGTGCTGCGTACTTATTAAACTTTCTCACTTGGCACCAACTCTACTTAGCACAACCTTTCTCTCTCTCTCTCTCTCTCTCTCTCTCTCTCATTCCATAATAACCAAACCAGACACACTTCAACGTGACTATAGTCACGTGTTCACTCACTGCAAAATTAATTATAGGATTATGTCGCTTACAAACATATTTTTGCACAAAAATATACTTTTTTTCCTCCCTTCGCATTTCTAATTTTCGAGGAGGATCCGCCACTATGTGGTTGACAGGGGAGTACAGATTCAATAAAGCCTGAAGGAGCATAGTAAATTGAAATTAAGTGCAGTGGGTGAGTATATGTAAGCTTTGGGTGAATGCTTGCACTGGTGAGATGGGAGATGATGTGTTTTCCTCTTCTTCCACAGATAACCAATAGTCCCTCGCGTATCTATCAGCGGGAATCTCAGAACACACACAGGGCAGAGCTGAAGCAGCTCACTAGACTGAATTTCAAATCAATGTTAAACAACTCGTTCTGGCCTCTGATATTTTTGGCACACCGGGTGAGAAACAGCCAGAAGGAAATATTCCCTACTTGAGATGCAACATACTGTACTGAAATAGACTACATATTGATAAAGTTGCATATACATGCATACTAGCCTGGATAAAACAGGCTGAATCACGCTCACCACTGTTTCACAGCTTTAGTCCATTTTAACCAGGCTATATGCTCATAGGAAAATACTAATGACGATCAGAAGGCAGGTGCTTTGTTTATCACCGTCGCTAGATGCTGATGAGGCTTCAAATGAATGCAAGACTGAGCTGGATGTTGAGGTATGGAGGGAGAAATATTCTCTGATCTACAACGTTTTTGTCTCTGACAAAAATATATAGCTGCCTTTATAGTACATTAGAAGCACTATTCACTTGCAATACGTTCTCATCAGAATAGAAAATAATGACACTTAACCATTGTAGTTATATGCCACATCATATTGGTCACGACAGAACTAAGCAAAACCCAGGTATCTGAAAGTGATTATGCCCATACCAAAGAAGAACCACAGACACAAATCACTTATTCTTTAAAAGTCATCATTATAGCTTAAACATTTGTCCCGTATACATCTGAATAATATAAGTTGAATGGAAACAGTAGCGTTGAACGACTGGGATAATAATAATAGATAGAATACTCATATATTCCAGGGTTTGGAGAATTAGGGGTCATTGTGTTTTTTAATTAGACTTGCTCCTGGTGGTTCCTGATGAGGTTTACTGAGAATCTTTGCTCTGCAGCACCATCCTCTCCTCCTCTTTTCTCTCTTCTACACTTCTCTCCTCTGCTGTCCGCTCCTCCAGACTCCTATATCCTCTTCATCTCATCTCTTCTATCCTCTCCTCTCATCTACGTCTCCCATCCTCCACTCCCAACTACTCTCCCTCTCTCCTATCTTATCCACTCTCCTCCCATCATCTCCTCCTCTACTCACTCCCTCTCTTCTCACATCCTCTCTCCTGCCCTCTCTCCTCTTCTCTCATCTCCACTCTCCTCCCATCATCATATTCCTTCCTCTCCTGGGATCTCCTCTCCTCTCCTCTCTCCTCTCCTCCCCTCCTATGCTGTGGATGAAAGTGTACCCCAGGCACCATGCAGGCTGTCTTGCACTCAGACCAAGTTTCTGTCAAGGCACATTTCAAACCAGGGAGAGAACTCTGTCTTCTCTCTCGCTCTCGCTCTCACTCATATACTGTATATATTGATGTGTATGTGAGAGTGTGTTCATACTTGTGCAAGTCTCTGTATGTCTGTATGTACTGTATGTGTGTGTGCGCTGCCTGTGTGTCCCAGTGCTCCAGCCACCCTGTGGGTCCTCTACGTCTGGGTAACCACCCAGGGCTTGGCCATTTACACTCTATGCTGGTGTAGGGCACAAATCAACATAAGGTTAACACATAATAACACAACACCACAAAGGATCATGGTCTACTTCCTAGACAGGAATATCACTGTACTACTACAGTGTAGTTACCACAATACACACTCTAAACCCAATGTCCCGATTGATAGGTCTTTGAGCATCGACAGACACAACTTGTTGTTGAAAGGGGTTCATTCCTCTATTCATATCCTGTGTTACTGTATGTGTTTAATGTTTAGTATATCTTCATACATTTGTGACAAACAGCAGAACATTGACCCACAAAGTGTGAATTAACATCTATGAAAGCTTTGTTACTATGGCTACAGTATATTCTCTAGTTTGTTCCGTAGGCCCACAGCTGTTTAGAACCATCTCTGTTTTTCTTTATCGTTAATTGACTGGCAGTCGGAGCATATTCAGCCAAGATCTCCAGAGTTTAACTCTCCACAGACAGACTGGTGCTCAGTCAATGATGGCTCAGAACAAAAGAGCTGGGATCGCTGTGAAGACCTGCCATAAAGCTGCAGAATTATACTGGGCTTTTGGGATCCTTCACACAATCGTCTTAGTGGGCTTCCTGGAATCACAAGTTCAGTTGGAGTATGTAAGTAACGTACTGCATACTATTTATATTTCCATGAATCCATTTACTTCCATGAATTCCAGTAGCTAGGTCTACTGTATGCTGTTGTCACTACTTGCTAGGCTTAGGGTGGCAAAGGGTGGGTATATAACTGGAAACGTTTGAAGTTTACCAGTAAACTACCTGAATTTTGATATCTTTAAATGATTTTATGTAATCTATCACAATATATCTAGTGGCCGTTTTTGGTATCAAAGGTGTCTGTAATTATCGCTGGCCCTCTCTCTGGCCTTACCACATGTAAAATATATGAAATAATTCAATAAGATGATTTTAAAACATTTAACGACAAAGCTGTAAAGCATTATCCTAAATATAAACCATGAACTTAGTGAATACCATTTGTGTTTAATATGATGTTTAATATGAAGGTTTCAGCATGAAATATCCTATCCTCTATTTTTTTGCAAACTTTAATTTATTTTACTATGTCAATATGTATTTGTTGTCAATGTTTGGCGTCAAACTTGTCAAAATTCAATAGTTGGACGAGTTGCAGTTTTAATTGAAAATAATGTAATTGTTGATTAGATACTTTTCCCATTAACTAGGCTATTTTCTCTTGAACCATATGTTCTATCTACAAGACACTCATGGGCAATATGGACACAGATATAACAAAAACAATATTATGTATGAATACCTTTTTTAAATACCAAAGTTATGATAGATTGCTATAGATTTTCTGTTAATTATCAAATTTACTGAAGATTCCAGTAACTTTGGTAAATTACTGGTAGCTTTGCAACCCTAACTAGGCTATTATATTGTGTATGTAAAATATGTTTGTTTTATAATGAGTTGAATTCAAATTTAACATTGATAAAATAATTTGACTGCCTTGCTTTAAATAATTCTCCACAATGATTTAATAATTTCACTACTATTTTCCACAAGGCCACGTAATAGATGAATGCAGGCTACTAAAACCCAACTTTGAAAGCACTAGTCTTTTTCTCCTGCAGCTACAGCACTAGCAATAACTATGCCATCATCTGTTCTGATCTGATTACTGATGTGCTCTTTACTAACAGATGTGCATTTTAGAACAGGTGTAGCTCTTTCCTGCAGTCAAATGACCTAGTGGCCTCATGGGTGGAACGCTATTCATATTTTTCATCATTTCATTATTATTTTTTAAAATTTCTGGTGTTTTTATGAAAAACGTTTTTGTTATATTTCAGTCTTCTGTGATGTATATAAAGTGTAATACTGTGATGCAAACTCAAAATGTAATATATTTCAACTCTATATCTGACATGGTACAGGTGTGTTATTTTTTTAAGGTCCATAACCATGTGTATGAGGTGTATACTTTTGTTTAAGACTACCAACAAACACTATGTGTGACCCTGATATAGTCCACTGCAGTAAAAGGTTATTAAAATGTCTTCATTTTGAATATATCAGCTGGGGATGTGCCAGACTGTGGAGACAATTGTGCGTCCCAAATGGCAACATATTTCCTATTTAGTGCACTACTTTGTATTCCCTATTTAGTGCACTACTTTTGACCAAAGTAGTGGAATACACAGGGAATAGGGTGCCATATGGGATACACCCTATATACACAGTATCTCCTGGTGGGACAAAGTTATGGGGTGAATTGAACTGTCGGCCACATATCCAGTATTAGCCTCAGGTCCTGTGAAGGCTATTGGCTCAGTGGCTTCCTATCTTCCTATGGCCTTTTTTTGTGTCAGTCAGGGTGTCTACAGGACCGAGTTTGGGAAATGCTACCATAAGGCCAAGCATCCCAACAAATCGATAGACCACTAGTGAGCTGCTTTACAACAAATAGCAAACATAACCTTGTCCTTTTCCAATAAATAGTTAGTCTCTTACAGGGCAACACTTCAGTAGGCTGAACCTGAGTGAGGCTTCTCCAGGGATGAACTCTTCCCAGGCTGCAACGGGCTTCGTGCCTGCAGTTAGAGGAGAGGCAGGAGACACCCTGAGGCTAGCCTGGTTCCAGCTCTGTTTGAGCTGTCTTGCTAACTCCTTTGACCACCATAGGAGTTGACAAGACAGCACAGATGTGGAACCAGGCTAGTCTCATGGTGTCTCCTGTCTCTCCTCTAACTGCTCCAACCTCCATCCATAGCTGGATGCTCAGCTACTGTAGCTAGGTTACAATGTCATAGCCGATGGAAAACAAGACCAGGAAACAAGAACAATGAGGACTGAGAAGTGCTCTCTCTCTTCTAATACTGAGATACTGTATGTTCTGTTAAGCTTACCTACAGGGGATTAGCGGTTTTCAATGTGGCAGCGATGGAATGAACTCTGAAAGGAGGTGATCCTTTCTTAGACTTTAGGGATGAAAATAAATTCATGATAGACTTTGTGGCCGATTCTGAATTACAGAGTAAGCAAAACAAACATGGCAGAGGAGGACATTCTCGTGTCAATGTGACGGTTAAATATCAAAATACACAAGGCCGGGGGACTATATTGAACAATGAATACTCCCATAGATTTGGTCATGTGAAGGGAATACAAGCATACAATCACAGTTCCTCTAGCAGTTACAGCTTATAGTTTAGCCTAAAATACCCCCAAAGATATGGGGTGTATTAATTCATGCACACTGCAGAAAACCGAAGCAAAAGTATTTTCAATGGAACACTTTTTGCAACGAAAACTAGCTTTTCTTTTTAGACAAGTTCAGGTTAATCCCTTCCTGTTTCAACCCATTTTCTTCCGTTTGGTTCCTAGTGATACAACCCTCTGTTGTAGGGTTAAAAACTGTCCTATGAGAAAGAGGATACAGTACTGTAACTGGTATTTTGTATTTATTTATTTTTATTTAACCTTTATTTAATTATAGTCTTGGTAGCAAGACTAAAATCCACCCATCACACTGGATCCTTCGGTACAGTACAGCACTGTGACAGAACGGGGATGCAAGCCGGGTATGTTGGGAATGCCACATGCTGTCGGAGAGTTATTTCCTCTCATAAAGTTGCGTCTGGCCCGGCACTCTGGGCAGATATAAAGGAGTCATGTGAAGTGGGAGAACAGTCAGGAATTCATGTTCCCTAGAGAAGAGCAGCCAGTTGTTTCAATCCTTCACAGGTTGAGAGAGAGAGAGAGAGAGAGAGAGAGAGAGAGAGAGAGAGAGAGAGAGAGAGAGAGAGAGAGAGAGAGAGAGAGAGAGAGAGAGAAAGAGAGAAGATGAGGGAAGAAATAAAGAAGGTAAGAGGAGACAGAGGGGAAATAATGCCTACAGATTTACAGATTTAATATTATAAAAAAAATTATAAAATGTTGAATGCAAAAATATGTCCCCATCTTCCGTAACACTAAGCCTAAAAGCGGCAACAAAGGATCAGAAAGTGGCACAAAGGCCTGTCGCTATGGTAATGAGGACAAGCTGTATGGCTTTCAGCCTCTTAGTGCTGATAGGGATCGTAAGCACTTTCCACTGCTTGTCCCTGTGTCTCAGCCCTCAGCCTAAACACAAAATCAATGGGTGTTTACCAGAACGAGTGTCCCAAATGACCCCCTACTATACCTACCATATATTGCACTATTGACAAGAGCCCTATGTGCATTCGGGAAATATTCAGACACCTTCCCTTTTTCCACATTTTGTTACTTTACAGCCTTGTTCTAAAATGGATGAAATAAGCGTTTTCCTCATCAGTCTAAACACAATACCCTATAATGAGAAAGTGAAAACAGGTTTGAAGAATTTTTTGCTAAAGTCAAGGAATCTCAATACTTTCCGAATGCACTGTAAATGCCCTATGGGCCCTGGGCAAAAGTAGGGAATAGGGTACCATTTGGGATGCAGTCTGCTCCTTTTTAAACATATTGAGCCTCCTAGTATTCAGCAGCACCACATACTGTAGGTCTGTGAGCTAGAAGCTGAAGAGAAAAAGTGTATGTGAACGTGTCATGAAACTGCAGGGTTAGCAGAACGTTCCTCCCTGGCTTGAGCTTGTCAGTGGGTAAACAAACAAGTTGGAATACACCTCTCTCTCTCTCTCTCTCTCTCTCTCTCTCTCTCTCTCTCTCTCATCTGTGTTAAGCAAGTTTGAAAGAAACTTAGGAAAAAACACTTACAATGTACTTCTGGATACAAAGTGTGGGGAGAGAGCACTTTTTCTCTGGCCAACTGACAAAGATGCTAAGGATATACATGGGTCAAGACTGACTAGTAACTAACCCTCGACCCTAATTACGTTATATTGGGGTCGCAAGGGCTCCAATTTACAACCAGGGAAAACAAACGTGGGTTTTTAATGTTTTTTAATCTAATATCAGGTTCTCGTTCTTCCGACAATTCAAGGCAGGTCTCACGGTGGAACTTGGCAGGCAGGTCCGATAGAAAGTGAGCCGCTAAGAGGGAAGGGGAGGGTTGTGGGAAGACATGCCAAGATCCAATAAGGCCCAGTGTTGGAGTGCGATCAAACATTTCTGTGAAAAGGTTCTTCGAAAGGGCCTCTTGAAACCCACTGAGCAGAGCCTCTGGTGTAGAGTCCAGTGATCATTAAGAATGTATTCAATGATGGTCAAAGCATTTGTCCGACAACAGTGCAGTACTAAATTAGAGCAAATATGTTCATTTCAGGCAGGCAATTATTTCCATGACTAAGCAGAAGATTGAGATTATTTGTGTGTGTGTGTGTGTGTGTGTGTGTGTGTGTGTGTGTGTGTGTGTGTGTGTGTGTGTGTGTGTGTGTGTGTGTGTGTGGTGTGTGTGTGTGTGTGTGTGTGTGTGTGTGTGTGTGTGTGTGTGTGTGTGTGCGCGTGTGTGTGTGTGCACGTGCGCGCGTGTCTACATAGTGCAATTAATTGGGTCGTGACTAGACATTTGAGCCTTTATTATCCTCCATCTGTGTGGGTTCATTTCTGGAGAGGACGTGTCATCCATTAGTTTGACCTAATGAGAAGTTTGGTTCCTCCAATTTACCGTCTGTCTCTCTATCTCTTTCCCTCTTCTCAATCACTCACTCACTCACTCACTCACTCACTCACTCACTCACTCACTCACTCACTCACTCACTCACTCACTCACTCACTCACTCACTCACTCACTCACTCACTCACTCACTCACTCACTCACTCACTCACTCACTCACTCACTCACTCTCTCACCCTCTCTCTCTCTCTCTCACACCCTCTCTGTTTGTCTCTCTCTCTCTCTCACACCCTTTCTGTCCCTCTCTCTCTCTCTCTCTCTGTCTGCCTCTCTCTCTCTCTGAAAACAGAGATAATAGCCTAGAGTACAGGACTACCTACAGCCTACCTAACTGTTTCCTTGCCACTTTACCCCTACCTATACAGTATGTCCATAGCCACCTCAATTACCTTGGACCCATGTACATTGACTCTGTACTGGTACTCAATGTATATTGCATGTTATTTGTAGGCCAATGTAGCCAAATTGTATCTATGATCGTATGCTGTCCATTTCTGTTTTTTATATGTTCTACTTATATCTGTAAATTAACCAATGATATCAATGAAAAAGAGCTTTATAAATACATTTGATTGATTTGATTAATATCAAGCAACACCCGGCCATGATTACAGACACCTGTACGTGTCCTTTGAGACTATGTATTCTAGTGACCCGCTGTGTTTGTCATTATACCCTGATGAAGACAGCTTGTCTGTCGAAACGTTCTCCTAGAGTGTGGCACTCCTTTTCTTTTTCAAGTGTTCTACTCTGCTAGCCAGCACCTCTTTCGCCTCCAGAACTCCCTGTATATAGCCATGTTTTTTTTACTCATTATTGTTATTCGTTATTCGCTGTGTATTTATTCCTTGTGTCATTATTTCAATCTTTTTTATATATATATTTTCTCCTTTATCTTTAACTCTGCATTGTTGGAAATGACATGTATGTAAGCATTTCATTGTTAGTCTACACCTGTTATTTACAAAGCATTACGACAACTAAAATGTGATTTGTATATCTCTGCTCTTTTTATCTTAAAGAGTTCAAATGTATCTCTCTTCTCTTTCTTTCCACAGTTCTCTCAGCTCTCTTAACTGTTTCTCCATTTGTTCTAGAGTCCCAGCTGTCTGGCATGTGTGGGCTCTGGCTGGCAATTCCAAAGCCTGGTCGGTCAGCTAGGGTCACTAGGTAGGAGCCCAGCTCTCCATGACCCTAATCGCTCTCCCTCTCTGTCTCCCTCTCCTTAGACAAAGGAGTACCACTGGCCCTCCTGCTTCTTCTCTCCTCTTTTCCTCTCTTCTCCTTCTCTATGCTCTACTTCCCTCTCCTGTCCTTCTCTCTCCTTCACTCTACTCTTCTTCTCTCTCCTCTCTCGCCTCTCCTCTCCTTCTCTCTCCTTTTCTTCTCTCTCCTCTCTCCTCACCTTCTCTCTCCTCTCCTTCTCTCTCCTTTCCTTCTCTCGTCTCCTCTCATTCTCTCTCCTCTCCTTCTCTCTTCTCCTTCTCTCTCATTCTGTCTCCTCTCCTTCTCTCTTCTCCTTCTCTCTTCTCCTTCTCTCTCCTCTCTGTTTCTACTTAAAGGACCTGGACGTACCACAAAAACAGTCAAACAGATAAACATCCACAACAATGACAGTAGCAGTGAGCGAAGGGCTTGGCACTCAGCAGTGGCAGTTTATTTGGACTCTCGCTCCCTCTCCCAAAACAACAACAGCATCCCGTGAGTGCTGCTCCGTGGGGTTTATAGACACGGCTGCCATTTTCCCTTTAATTAATCCAACGTGAGACTCATTAAAATGCCATTTACCGGCGGTGCATGAGTGATGACAGAATTGTGGTTGATTTAAGAGCTCTGTCTTTTATTTAGCGTCCTAATAAATAGACTGCACAGCCTCAGCTCCAGTGTGAAACTACATTCAACTCAAGGGTTCCCTACTGATTACTAGAGAAACTGGAATCCTCCAAACAGGATTTCTGGAAAACCTGTGAATTTGGGGAAAATGAGCGAAATTCTGCAACTCATAACACCATTTTGCTAAAAGTATTTTTGTAAATGGATTTGAGTTCGAGGTCTCAAATCAAGAGTGTTTGTGTTTGTACTGTGTTTTTCCCCAACTTTCAGTTTTCTGATTTAGATCTGTCAACAACCTTGTTATTCTGAAAGTGGTTTATAGGAACACATGCATCAACTGCTAAATGGCGGGTTCAAGATGTCATTGTGGTCCGAGAGTGGGCGATGGTGGAAGTGGGGAAGCAGTTGGAAAAACATCCTGGGGGCTGTGTTTATTCCTGTGTAAGGGTTGAGCATACTGGCCATAGTCCAGCACCACCACACTCAAGGGATGTGTCACAAATGTTGTACTATTCCCAATGGACCCTGTTCTAAAGTAATACACCATGTAGGGAACAGGATGCTATATGGGATGCAGACAAGGACATTTCATGGAGGGAACAGGATGCTATATGGGATGCAGACAAGGACATTTCATGGAGGGAACAGGATGCTATATGGGATGCAGACAAGGACATTTCATGGAGGGAACAGGATGCTATTTGAGATGCAGACAAGGACATTTCATGGAGGGAACAGGATGCTATATGGGATGCAGACAAGGACATTTCATGGAGGGAACAGGATGCTATATGGGATGCAGACAAGGACATTCCTTGACTTCTATCTGCCTACTGTAGGTGAGAGCAGGGTGCACATCCAAAAACAAATCCCCAAGATCTGCTTTTCTTTTGTGTGCTCCAGTTTATTTTGACTGTACAGTGGATGGACTTACTTTGTAAGTAAAGATACCTTAATAGAAAATGACTCAAGTAAAAGTGGAAGTCACCCAGTAAAATACCACTTGAGTAAAAGTCTAAAAGTATTTGGTTTTAAATATACTTCAGTATTAAAAGTAAATGTAATTGCTAAAATGTACTTATGTATCAACAGTAAAAGTATAAATCATTTAAAATTCCTTATATTAAGCAAATCAGACGGCACAATTGTATTGTTTTTTTTTTATTCACTGACAGCTAGGGGCACACTCCAACACTCAGACATAATTTACAAATGAAGTATGTGTGTTTAGTGAGTCCACCACATAAGAGGCAGTAGGGATGACCAGGGATGTTATCTTGAGTGTGTGTATTGAACCATTTTCCTGTCCTGCTAAGCATTCAAAATGTAACCAATACTTTTGGGTGTCAGGGAAAATGTAAGGAGTAAGGAATGTTTTCTTTAGGAATGTAGTGAAGTAAAGATTGTCAACAATATAAATAGTAAAGTACAGATACCCCAAAAAACTACTTAAGTAGTACTTTCAAGTATTTTTACATAAATACTTTACACCACTGATAATAACTACCCACTGTGTACATGCTACCAGACCTATTATAATGAGACCAAAGACAGTACACAATTCACTGGCCTGTATTGTAATAGCTTGGTCCCTATAGCATTCTCACTGCACCCTGAGGATATGTGCTTCTCGTGATGAGAGCCAGTGGATCAGCCTTATGCTTTCCAGTGTTGTTGATGTAAATGAGATGAATACCATGGCCAATGTATCATCCCGTAACACCAATACAGTGTGATGCATCCCACAGCAGGGTAGATTGTTCCTATCCTATTGAACCTATTGAGCACATCATTGTAGTGATACAGAAATCAGCCCCCCCACACACACACACACACAATCAATCCCTCAACCCCTTTAACCATCAGAGCAAGGACACAGAGAAACCGCACCAAAGGTTGCTGGATTGAATCCCCGAGCTGCCAAGGTAAAAATCTGTCATTCTGTCCCTGAGCAAGGCAGTTAACCCCCTGTTCCCCGGGTGCCGAAGATGTGGATGTTGATTAAGGCAGCCCCCCGCACCTCTCTGATTCAGAGGGGTTGGGTTAAATGAGAAAGACACATTTCAGTTGAATGTATTCAGTTGTACAACTGACTAGGTATCCCCTTTCCCTTCCCTTTCCCATTCTCAACCGCCCATGGCTATATCTAGCCATGCCTATCTCTCAAATCGGGGCCCTGTCCCACTGCGGACAATACCCAGCATGACCAAAGAGAGAGAGAGAGACGGGGGGTGAGAGAACAAGCGAGAGAATGAGAGAGAGTACGAGAAAGAGTACGAGAGAGAGAGAACGAGAGAGAGAATGAGAGAGAGAGAGAGGACGGGAGAGAGAACGAGAGAGAGAGAACGAGAGAGAGAGAACGAGAGAGAGAGAACGAGAGAGGACGAGAGAGAGAAAACGAGAGAGAACGAGAGAGAGGACGAGAGAGAGCGAATGAGAGAGAACAAGAGAGAGAACGAGAGAGAGGACGAGAGAGGACAAGAGAGAGAAAACGAGAGAGAGAACGAGAGAGAGAGAACAAGAGAGAGAGAACTAGAGAGAGAACTAGAGAGAGGACGAGAGAGAGAAAATGAGAGAGAGGACAAGAGAGAGAGGACGAGAGAGAGAGAGAGAGAGAGAGAGAGAGAGAGAGGACGACAGAGGGGAGGGAGAGCGGGGGTGGAAAGGAAATGGGTGGGCAAGGGAAGGCAACCTTCACGGATCAGGTTCCTATCCTTCAGGTGCCTCCCTGACCTAGCCGATACCAGACCTGCTCACAAGGGCCCCTCCTACATCCTGGACACACAAAGAACCCAGGGGACCAGCAACAGGCTCTGGTTTAATTGGGAGACAAAGACTTCTATTCTTGTGTCGTGTTTCTACTCCCTTCCCCTGATTAGGGAACTTAAGGGAACAGGGAGTCATATGGTGTTCAAGGAGTGAACTCAGTGAGACTTAGGGAGGTGAAGCGTTCCCAGCTCCCACAATGGAAGCTTTTAAACCTTTGTCTTTTGTCACAAAGCCCATGCTATAGTATACATGTTCATTGTCCACAATGCTCTCTGACAAAGTGCTGTTTGTTCATTGCAAAGTGTTGGTTAGTCATATAGATTACTAGTTGTTTTGGTAGCAGATCAATAGAGAAATGTCTGTCTCACCAGAGCTGGACTAATAAAGAACCATTATTTTTAGTTTGTGAAAGGGGTGGCAGGTAGCCTAGCGGTTAGAGCGTTGGGCCAGTAACCGAAAACGTCACTGGTTTGAAACCACGAAAAATCAGTCGATGTGCCCTTGAGCAAGGCACTGAACCCTAGTTTCTCTGGATAAGAGTGTCTGCTAAATGACTAAAATGTTCAAAATGGATGCCTACAGGGAAATGTAGTTTCTTAATGATTTGTAGTCTTGTAGAGTGGGGTGGGGGAGGGTGGGCCTAGACCTCCTGCTAGGTTGTGAGGAAGAAACACCACCACTAAAGGAAACGAAAGAAATACAATTGTGGGATTTCTAAATCTAAATGCGCAGCCAAAAACACAATTAACGTGATTATACGGATACAGACAGGAAGGAATTTGGAAAATGCGAGGCCATTGGCAAGATTTGACTTGCATGGGCTAAGTTGTTTTCCACCTAGGTGAAATACATTGCAAAAAGAGTGTGTCTTAATCATAGATGTTAGATTCACCAAACCAATCAGATGCCAATTAGGCTTTGAAATTCCTCACTGTTAAAAAAGAGACTTGCAGGGTTGAACTTTTTTTCACCACCTGCTTTGAGCAGACAGACACTGTGGCTCCCCATAACTTTAGGTTTGACTGTTCTTAAAAGGCATGTTTTATTTAACCTTCATTTTGACAGGCAGCCATTCTGAGACCAAGGTCTCTTTCACAGACGAGCCCTGTATACACATCAATACACATCAATATGGATGGCTTTCACTTCAGCAGTAATACATTTATGAACTTCTTTGAGGAAAAGATCATGATCATTAGAAAGCAAATTGTGAACTCCTCTTTAAATCTGCGTATTCCTCCAAAGCTCCATTGTCCTGAGTCTGCACAACTCTGCCAGGACCTAGGATCAAGGGAGATACTAAAGTGTTTTAGTACTATATCTCTTGACACAATGATGAAAATAATCATGGCCTCTAAACCCTCAAGCTGCTTACTGGACCCTATTCCAACTAAACTACTGAAAGAGCTACTTCCTGTGCTTGGCCCTCCTATGTTGAACATAATAAACGGCTCACTATCCACCGGATGTGTACCAAGCTCACTAAAAGTGGCAGTAATAAAGCCTCTCTTGAAAAAGCCGAATCTTGACCCAGAAATTATAAAAAAACTATCGGCCTATATCGAATCTTCCATTCCTCTCAAAAATGTTAGAAAAAGCTGTTGCGCAGCAACTCACTGCCTTCCTGAAGACAAACAATGTATACGAAACGCTTCAGTCTGGTTTTAGACCCCATCATAGCACTGAGACTGCACTTGTGAAGGTGGTAAATGACCTTTTAATGACGTCAGACCGAGGCTCTGCATCTGTCCTCGTGCTCCTAGATCTTAGTGCCGCTTTTGATACCATCGATCACCACATTCTTTTGGAGAGATTGGAAACCCAAATTGGTCTACATGGACAAGTTCTGGCCTGGTTTAGATCTTATCTGTCGGAAAGATATCAGTTTGTCTCTGTGAATGGTTTGTCCTCTGACAAATCAATTGTAAATTTCGGTGTTCCTCAAGGTTCCGTTTTAGGACCACTATTGTTTTCACTATATATTTTACCTCTTGGGGATGTAATTCGAAAACATAATGTTAAATTTCACTGCTATGCGGACGACACACAGCTGTACATTTCCATGAAACATGGTGAAGCCCCAAAATTGCTCTCGCTAGAAGCCTGTGTTTCAGATATAAAGAAGTGGATGGCTGCAAACATTCTACTTTTAAACTCGGACAAAACAGAGATGCTTGATCTAGGTCCCAAGAAGCAAAGAGATCTTCTGTTGAATCTGACAATTAATCTGGATGGTTGTACAGTCGTCTCAAATAAAACTGTGAAAGACCTCGGCGTTACTCTGGACCCTGATCTCTCTTTTGAAGAACATATCAAGACTGTTTCAAGGACAGCTTTTTTCCATCTATGTAACATTGCAAAAATCAGAAACTTTCTGTCCAAAAATGATGCAGAAAAATGTATCCATGCTTTTGTTACTTCTAGGCTGGACTACTGCAATGCTCTACTTTCCGGCTACCCGGATAAAGCACTAAACAAACTTCAGTTAGTGCTAAATACGGCTGCTAGAATCCTGACTAGAACCAAAAAATTTGATCATATTACTCCAGTGCTAGCCTCCCTACACTGGCTTCCTGTTAAGGCAAGGGCTGATTTCAAGGTTTTACTGCTAACCTACAAAGCATTACATGGGCTTGCTCCTACCTATCTTTCCGATTTGGTCCTGCCGTACATACCTACACGTACGCTACGGTCACAAGACGCAGGCCTCTTAATTGTCCCAAGAATTTCTAAGCAAACGGCTGGAGGTAGGGCTTTCTCCTATAGAGCTCCATTTTTATGGAATGGTCTGCCTACCCATGTGAGAGACGCAGACTCAGTCTCAACCTTTAAGTCTTTACTGAAGACTTATCTCTTCAGTAGGTCCTATGATTAAGTATAGTCTGGCCCAGGGGTGTGAAGGTGAACGGAAAGGCTGGAGGAACGAACCGCCCTTGCTGTCTCTGCCTTGCCGGTTCCCCTCTCTCCACTGGGATTCTCTGCCTCTAACCCTATTACAGGGGCTGAGTCACTGGCTTACTGGTGTTCTTCCATGCCGTCCATGGGAGGGGTGCGTCACTTGAGTGGGTTGAGTCACTGACGTGGTCTTCCTGTCTGGGTTGGCGCCCCCCCCCCCCTTGGGTTGTGCCGTGGCGGAGATCTGTGGGCTATACTCGGCCTTGTCTTAGGACGGTAAGTTGGTGGTTGGAGACATCCCTCTAGTGGTGTGGGGGCTGTGCTTTGGCAAAGTGGGCGGGGTTATATCCTGCCTGTTTGGCCCTGTCCGGGGTTATCATCGGATGGGGCCACAGTGTCTTCTGATCCCTCCTGTCTTAGCCTCCAGTATTTATGCTGCAGTAGTTTATGTGTCGGGGGGCTAGGGTCAGTCTGTTACATCTGGAGTATTTCTCTTGTCTTATCCGGTGTCCTGTGTGAATTTAAATATGCTCTCTCTAATTCTCTCTTTCTTTCTTTCTCTCGGAGGACCTGAGCCCTAGGACCATGCCTCAGGACTACCTGGCATGATGACTCCTTGCTGTCCCAAGTCCACCTGGCCGTGCTGCTGCTCCAGTTTCAACTGTTCTGCCTGCGGCTATGGAACCCTGACCTGTTCACCGGACGTGCTTGTTGCACCCTCGACAACTACTATGATTATTATTATTTGACCATGCTGGTCATTTATGAACATTTTAACATCTTGACCATGTTCTGTTATAATATCCACCAGAAGAGGACTGGCCACCCCTCATAGCCTGGTTCCTCTCTAGGTTTCTTCCTAGGTTTTGGCCTTTCTAGGGAGTTTTTCCTAGGGAGTTTTTCCTAGCCACCGTGCTTCTTTCACATGCATTGCTTGCTGTTTGGGGTTTTAGGCTGGGTTTCTGTACAGCACTTTGAGATATCAGCTGATGTACGAAGGGCTATATAAATAAATGTGATTTGATTTGAATATACACTATACACATCACTATACAAATGAATATACACATCAATATTCACATTAATACACAAAAAGCAAAACACATTTTTCAGTAAAAAGGTCCTTAATTTTAGCGAGCCTTAGAGATTTTTCCAAAAGTAAGCAAAATAACCAATCTCAGTGGACATCGACGGGATGGAAGAATACTCTGGAGTTTAGGTTTCTTGATTTGCTCTGTTCTTAAAACAAGCACTCCGGAATCTCCAATATTCCTCACTGCATTATAGTTTGCATCCCAAATGACACCCTGTTTCTTATATAGTAGAGCCATTTGGGCCCTGGTCAAAAGTGATGCACTATGTAGGGAATACCGTGCAATTTGGGATGCAGCCACAGAGAAACAGGACTTTCAGCATTCCAGAGATTGAGAACATGGCAGTTGGCTTTCAGGATGCAAACGTTCACAAATGTCCCTTATTCATCTGTGGTGACAACCTAATAGTAACATTCCAAGCAAATGAGATAGAACAAGGTTGTGTGAAGATAGAGAATTCTGCATTCCTTAATAAACAGAGCTGAACATAGGCAAGCCAGCTGGTGCTATTGTATTCTACCAAGTGCATAACTACATGTTGTTGCCTACAGTATGTGTGCTTTATAATACTGCTCATCTATAATAGTTGTCAGCCCCAACTGTATATGATAAATCGGGTTGACTATACTGTTTGTAATGGGAATATTTAAGATGAATAAAGTTCATATTCAGTTACAAGTAATTAACACAATGGTTAGCATATTTATATGTTTTCCCTTTATGTAAAATACATGATTTCAGGTGTTGTATTTGTGACACTCATTTGTGTAGGGGTTGATAGTCACTACACTTTATACTAAATGTTATGGATTGTTCAAATCAATCAAATTTACACAGATTTGCAGATGTGATCACAGGTGCAGTGAAATACTTGTGTTTCTAGCTCCAACAGAGCAGTAATAACTAGAAATACAAAACAATGCAATGTCAGAAAGAAATGTCAGAACGAGGAATGTCAGACTCCGGAATATATATACACTGCTCAAAAAAATAAAGGGAACACTTAAACAACACAATGTAACTCCAAGTCAATCACACTTCTGTGAAATCAAACTGTCCACTTAGGAAGCAACACTGATTGACAATACATTTCACATGCTGTTGTGCAAATGGAATAGACAACAGGTGGAAATTATAGGCAATTTGCAAGACACCCCCAATAAAGGAGTGGTTCTGCAGGTGGGGACCACAGACCACTTCTCAGTTCCTATGCTTCCTGGCTGATGTTTTGGTCACTTTTGAATGCTGGCGGTGCTTTCACTCTAGTGGTAGCATGAGACGGAGTCTACAACCCACACAAGTGGCTCAGGTAGTGCAGCTCATCCAGGATGGCACATCAATGCGAGCTGTGGCAAGAAGGTTTGCTGTGTCTGTCAGCGTAGTGTCCAGAGCATGGAGGCGCTACCAGGAGACAGGCCAGTACATCAGGAGACGTGGAGGAGGCCGTAGGAGGGCAACAACCCAGCAGCAGGACCGCTACCTCCGCCTTTGTGCAAGGAGGAGCAGGAGGAGCACTGCCAGAGCCCTGCAAAATGACCTCCAGCAGGCCACAAATGTGCATGTGTCTGCTCAAACGGTCAGAAACAGACTCCATGAGGGTGGTATGAGGGCCCGACGTCCACAGGTGGGGGTTGTGCTTACAGCCCAACACCGTGCAGGACGTTTGGCATTTGCCAGAGAACACCAAGATTGGCAAATTCGCCACTGGCGCCCTGTGCTCTTCACAGATGAAAGCAGGTTCACACTGAGCACGTGACAGACGTGACAGAGTCTGGAGACGCCGTGGAGAACGTTCTGCTGCCTGCAACATCCTCCAGCATGACCGGTTTGGCGGTGGGTCAGTCATGGTGTGGGGGGCCGCACAGCCCTCCATGTGCTCGCCAGAGGTAGCCTGACTGCCATTAGGTACCGAGATGTGATCCTCAGACCCCTTGTGAGACCATATGCTGGTGCGGTTGGCCCTGGGTTCCTCCTAATGCAAGACAATGTTAGACCTCATGTGGCTGGAGTGTGTCAGCAGTTTCTGCAAGAGGAAGGCATTGATGCTATGGACTGGCCTGCCCGTTCCCCAGACCTGAATCCAATTGAGCACATCTGGGACATCATGTCTCGCTCCATCCACCAACGCCACGTTGCACCACAGACTGTCCAGGAGTTGGCGGATGCTTTAGTCCAGGTCTGGGAGGAGATCCCTCAGGAGACCATCCGCCATCTCATCAGGAGCATGCCCAGGCGTTGTAGGGAGGTCATACAGGCACGTGGAGGCCACACACACTACTGAGCCTCATTTTGACTTGTTTTAAGGACATTACATCAAAGTTGGATCAGCCTGGAGTGTGGTTTTCCACTTTAATTTTGAGTGTGACTCCAAATCCAGACCTCCATGGGTTGATAAATTGGATTTCCATTGATTATTTTTGTGTGATTTTGTTGTCAGCACATTCAACTATGTAAAGAAAAAAGTATTTAATAAGATTATTTCATTCATTCAGATCTAGGATGTGTTATTTTAGTGTTCTCTTAATTTTTTTGAGCAGTATATATATATATATATATATACTTTGAACAAAAATATAAACACAACATGTAAAGTGTTTCATGAGCTGAAATAAAAGATCCCAGATATTTTCCATAGGCACATTTACATTTACGTAATTTAGCAGACGCTCTTATCCAGAGGCACAAAAAGCTTATTTCGCTCAAATATTGTGCACAAATCTGTTTACATCCCTGTTAGTGAGCATTTCTCATTTGCCAAGATTATCCATCCACCTGACAGGTGTGGCATGTCAAGAAGCTGATTAAACAGCATGATCATTACACAGGTGCATCTTATGCTGGGGACAATAAAAGGCCACTCTAAAATGTGCAGTTTTGTAAGAGATGGTGACTGAGAATACATGGGGTTATGGTATGGGCAGGCATAAACCACGGACAACGAACGCAATTGCATTTTATCGATGGCAATTTGAATGCACAGAAATACTGTGATGTGATCCTGAGGACCATATCTATAACCAACATATTAATATCTGTATTCTCAGTCATTTGAAATCCATAGATTAGGGCCTAATGAATTTATTTCAATTGACTGACTTCCTCTTATGAACTGTAACTCACTAAAGTGTTTGAAATTGTTGCATGTTGCGTTTATATTTTTTTCAGTATATATATATATATATATATATACAGTATATAAGGGTGTGTATAGACAGTATGGACAGTATATGAACAGAAAAGGTGTGTGCAGCAGTAGTTATATAGAATGAACCTTGACTAGAATACAGAATATATATATAAGGGTAAAACAGTATGTAAACATTATTAAAGTGACCAGTGTTCAATGACTCTACGAGTATAGGGCAGCTCTAGGGTGCAGGGTAGAGTAGCAGGTGGTTGCCAGTAGTGCCGGGAGCTACCAGTATCGCGATAGCAGATTTAAGTTCTTTAGGAAAATAGCCCCAATATTTTACATAAAGCAGGTTTTTAAAGGACCAAAGAGTTTGGTCTGCTTCGTGTTTTCATTTTTGCCATGGAAAAAATATTGCGATACTGGTATTGTCCCGGCAGTAACAATGACTAAGGTTCAGGGTAAAGTACTGGGTGGAGGCTGGCTAGTGGTAACTGTTTAACAGTCTGATGGCCTGGAGATAGAAGCTGTTCATCTCTCGCTGTTTATCTCATATTTCATGTGCTCATATCTGTTGATAGTGATTGACGCCAGACTGGAGGTACAAGGACAGAGATTGTTCTGTGACCCTGTGTGATTCTGTAGCAGCTGATGTTGTGACTTCCTACAATCCTGTTGGCAGGTGTTTACAGAACATTGGTGCTGTGAGATTACAATATAAGGGCCTGCTTAGAGAAAGTGAGTGAAATATTTTCTCTCACTGTTGCAACTTCTACTAAACCAGATTGATTTTGATTGACTCTTTAATTCATCAGAAAATCCCTAGTAAACTGTTGTTCCCATGCAGATTATATCTCAAAACATGACACTTTTGTGGCGCAATGAAAAACCCCAAAATATCACTTACTTCCTTTGAAATTTGATTTCCTCTCATCACATAATCCCACCACTTGTCTTTGTCAGATCAATAGCATGTACAGTTGAAGTCGGAAGTTTACCTACAGTTCGGTTGGAGTCATTAAAACTAGTTTTTCAACCACTCCACACATTTCTTGCTAACAAACTTTAGTTTTGAAAAGTCGGTAAGAACATCTACTTTCTTCATGACACAAGTCATTTTTTCAACAATTGTTTACAGAGAGATTATTTCACTTATAATTCACTGTATAACAATTCCAGTGGGTCAAAAGGTAACTACATACACTAAGTTGACTGTGCCTTTAAACAGCTTGGAAAATTCCAGAAAATGATGTCATGGCTTTAGAAGCTTCTGATAGGCTAATTTACATCATTTGAGTCAATTGGAGGTGTACCTGTGTTCAAGGCCTACCTTCAAACTCAGTCCCTCTTTGCTTGACATCATGGGAAAATCTAAAGAAATCAGCCAAGACCTCAGAAAAACAATTGTAGACCTGGTTCATCCTTGGGAGAAATTTCCAAATGCCTGAAGGTACCACGTTCATCTGTAAAAACAATAGTACGCAGGTATAAGCACCATGGGACCACGCAGCCGTCATACCACTCAGGAAGGAGACGCGTTCTGTCTCCTAGAGATGAACGTACTTTGGTGCGAAAAGTGCAAATCAATCCCAGAACAACAGCAAAGGACCTTGTGAAGATGCTGGAGGAAACAGGTACAAGCGTATCTATGTCCACAGTAAAACAAGTCCTATATCGACATAACCTGAAAGGCCGCTCAGCAAGGAAGAAACCACTGCTCCAAAACCACCATAAAAAAGCCAGACTACGGTTGCAACGGCACATGGGGACAAAGATTGTACTATTTGGAGAAATGTCCTTCCTCTGGTCTGATGAAACAAAAATAGAACTGTTTGGCCATAATGACCATTGTTATGTTTGGAGGAAAAAGGGGGAAGCTTGCAAGCCAAAGAACACCATCCCAACCGTGAAGCACGATGGTGGCAGCATCATGTTGTGGGGGTTCTTGGCTGCAGGAAGGACTGGTGCACTTCACAAAATAGATGGCATCATGAGGATGAAATTATGTGGATATATTGAAGCAACATCTCAAGACATCAGTCAGGAAGTTAAAGTTTGGTCGCAAATGGGTCTTCCAAATGGACAATGACCCTAAGCATACTTCCAAAGTTGTGGCAAAATGGCTTAAGGACAACAAAGTCAAGGTATTGGAGTGGCCATCACAAAGCCCTGACCTCAATCCTATAGAACATTTGTGGGAAGAACTGAAAAATCATGTGCGAGCGAGGAGGCCTGCAACCCTGACTCAGTTACACCAGCTCTGTCAGGAGGAATGGGCCAAAATTCACCGAACTTATTGTGGTAAGCTTGTGGAAGGTTACCCAAAACGTTTGACCCACGTTAAACAATTTAAAGGCAATGCTACCAAACACTAATTGAGTGTATGTAAACTTCTGACCCATTTGCGAATGTGATGAAAGAAAATAAATCATTCTCTCTACTATTATTCTGACATTTCACATTCTTAAAATAAAGTGGTGATCCTAACTGACCTAAGACGGAATTTTTACTAGGATTAAATGTATTTGGCTAAGAAGTATGTAAACTTCCAACTTCAACTGTATGTAGCCTGGTCCCTTGTCTGTTTATGCTGTCTAGCCAACTCATATGATAATTGTTTACAAGACAGCATAAACAGATCTGGGATCAGCCTATTCATAGCCTAAAACTGTAAAATTGGAAAATCACACTGTAATGAACAAGAAATGTCACAATCCAGTGACCCAGGCTAAGAGCCCTGCCTTCCCTGACTGCGTCCAGATCAGTGTATTACATAAGAGACCCACTCATACTCCTGCCACTCATAGCCTCATCCACAGATCCCAGATCAGCTGTAATCATATTGAGACGTGGAGACCCACAATGCCACAGAGCACCACTGAAAACATCATAGAGAGAGAGAGAGAATGGGAGGGAGGGAAGGAAGGAAGGGCTGGATTAGGATCAAACGTACCGCTGCAAATCGAATAAACAAGTCCAACAAGAGAGCATTCTGGGAAGGCAGTGCGTGGAGCTTGTAGCTGCCACTGGAGCTGACCTAGTAAAACATTTAGAAGAGCTGTCTGAGGAGGGTAATGTGTGTGTGTGTGTGTGTGTGTGTGTGTGTGTGTGTGTGTGTGTGTGTGTGTGTGTGTGTGTGTGTGTGTGTGTGTGTGTGTGTGTGTGTGTGTGTGTGTGTGTGTGTGTGTGTGTGTGTGTGTGTGTGTGTGAGGGGGTGTGCATGAGGGGTAATGCCGGGCTTCGGTTCGTGAATCTAAAATAAGACGTGTCTGTCTGTATGTCAGAGAAGTTTTGTCAGATTGGGGGTGACACACGGGCATAGCGGCAGGCACATGTTCCAAGCCAGACAGATGAGGTCAGCGAGGAAAGGAGTGTCTGAGGATAGACCACTACCTCCTCGCTCATAGACATGGGGAGAGAAAGAAGAGGGAAAGAGGAGAGAAAGAAGAGGGAAAGAGGGAGATATAAAGAAAGGGGAGTTAGGGGAGACAGATGGGGAGAGAGAGGAGAGAGGAGAGAGAGATGAGAGGAGAGAGATGAGAGAAAGGAGACAGGAGAGACAGGAAAGAGAGGAAAGTGAGGAGAGAGAGGAGACAGGAGAGAGAGGAAAATGAGGAGAGAGAGGAAAGTGAGGAGAGAGAGGAGACAGGAGAGAGAGGAAAGTGAGGAGAGAGGAGACAGGAGAGAGAGGAAAGTGAGGAGAGAGAGGAGACAGGAGAGAGAGGAGAGAGAGGAGAGTGAGGAGAGAGGAGACAGGAGAGAGAGGAGAGAAAATAGATAGAAAGATGGATAGAGAAACAGATAGAAAATAACAGTGAGATGAATAACAACACAGACAGACATCGTATCTTCTCATGCAAACACTTGTGACAAATTAAATGGAAATGTGTCAGAGTAACACAGATTTGTGTGAACACACGCAGCCTCACATAGACCAGCATCACAGAACAAACAGTGAGAAGTATGACCACTACAACTCTTATAGAGCGACACATACGCATGAATCTAAAATACACTACCAACAATTCATTCAGATCATGGTTGTAAAAAGACCAAATCCTTAGGTGTTTGACAATATCGTTGAAAAAATCCACTGCGTTTTTATTTGAGTGAGATATCAAATGGTGTGAAGCCGTTGTGTTCAGCCGTGCTGAACACTAACTTAAATACTGAATGTAATGGGGTTGATGATGACTGTCTCATTATGACATGTTCTAAATGTCCTACTGCTGGCCATTACTGTTCTAATGCATGGGTAGCTATGCACTTCCACTCAGATCTCCCCCAGGTGAACAATTCACTGTGATTGGTCATGACACGCACTTCCTGTCAACACCAGCACACGCACGGGGCGCAAACACACGCATGCACACATACACAAGCAGACATGCACACACACAACCCATGCAGGAATTTTCATAGAGGTGAGAGAGAGAGAGAGAGAGAGAGAATTGTATTGCATGCTAAAACAGAAAGCTTAAGTCAGTTTGAGAATGCAAACTTGTTATCAGTCCATGTTCTGACTTCCCAGACAGTAACACAGAGGCCAGCAGGGATGAGGAGAGAGGAAAGATAAAATGAAAGAAGAGAGGGAGGTAGGAGGGCAGAGAAATCATTTCAGACGAGCAATCTTCGTCTCCATCAGATCAGCAGCTTCAGAGTCAAATTAAAGAAGGCTTTAGCGAGACCCTGGACACTGTAGCTGCTTACCAATTGGCACCCTACTCCCTATATAGTGCACTACTTTTGACCAGGGCCCATATGGTTCTGATCAAAAGTAGTGCACTACGTATGGAAAAGGTTTCAATTTGGCCTGGCCCACTTCAGGCTGAGCTGTGGAACAGATGTCTTCCAAGCATTACACAGGGCCGGTGCCATGGAGATTGTGTGTGTGTGTGTGTGTGTGTGTGTGTGTGTGTGTGTGTGTGTGTGTGTGTGTGTGTGTGTGTGTGTGTGTGTGTGTGTGTGTGTGTGTGTGTGTGTGTGTGTGTGTGTGTGTGTGTGTGTGTGTGTGTGTGTGTTGGAAGGAATTTCACTGCCCTCTGCATCATCTGCAGCTTACCACGTCAAACTCACTCATCGCATTGGACGAGTGATCTCCAACACATTGTCCAGGAAACCAGGAACAGAATAACAACTTTCCCAGCCAACGTGTTAAAAACAGAAAGTCAACTCACATTAATTCTACTTCTTGGCTTCATCGTGGCAATAAATCTCTCTCTCTTTTGGTATTTTTCTCTGTTCTCACTCTCTGTTTCCTCTTTCTCTCTCTCTATCACTCCCTCTCTCTCTCTTTCAGTCTGTCTCTTTCTCCCTCTCTCCCTGTCTCCCTCCATTTCTCTCTCTCTCCTCCCTCTCTCTATGTCTCCCTCCCTTTCTATCTCTCCCCCCTATCTCTCTGAGTAGTAAGCAGAGGTGACACCTGTCACCAGTTGACATATGAGACAGTGAGAGCCTGTTATTGCTCATGACAGACTACATTATGAATCAACTGAGCTCTTCATTATCTCTAGGCAGGAATTGTGTCATTTCTAGAATTTCCAACTCAAATGTCTGGCAGTTTGCCTCTGTGCTTCCAGGCTTATTAATCTATGTTTGTCTATTTTATTCATAATTACATATTTATGTGGATCTCATCTATTCTCCGAGCCATGATCAGAAGCGCCAGGGCTAACAAATTGATGCCTGATGCACATGGACACAGCATCATGATCAGCTCGCTCCCCTGGAGGAGAACAGGCACACTTGTCAGTGCGAGGGGACGGATCCTGATGTATACATTGAGTAAAAGTGACAAGCGAGGTCCAACTGTAACTAGCGTTGCACAATCAGACGCTGAGGCTCAGGAACCTCTCCGTGACAAGGGTTAGCTAGCGCTAACCTAGTAGCCGTAACTAACTGAGAATCAGGTTAATGCAAACCCCTAACTGGTACTCAGGTACAGAGCTGCCAAGGGTTTGCTAACGCTAACTGCTAACCGCTAACTGCTAACTGCTAATCAGGTGCAGAAAGTTGATCAATCTGAGCGTAAAACAAACTAATGTGACATTTCACACCACATAGGACACGTCTGTACAATCATAACCAGAAGTCATATTGACCTACCCAATGTGCTGATTTCTTAGGATTTATAGATTGAGGGTTATTTTCTATAGTGTGAAATACTGCATGTGGTGCAGCACTTGTAAAGTTCTCTCTCTCTCTCTCTGTGTGTGTGTGTGTGTGTGTGTGTGTGTGTGTGTGTGTGTGTGTGTGTGTGTGTGTGTGTGTGTGTGTGTGTGTGTGTGTGTGTGTGTGTGTGTGTGTGTGTGTGTGTGTGTGTGTGGCTGTAGCTCAGCTGTCCGTGGTAACTGGCTCCATCAGCGCAGACACGTCCATGCAACCACACACATACACGTGCATGCGCGCGCACACACACACACACACACACACACACACACACACACACACACACACACACACACACACACACACACACACACACACACACACACACACACACACACACACACACACACACACACACACACACACACACACACACACACACACACACACACACACACACACCTCACTGCTCCTCCATTTCATATGAACTAATGGTATTTTTATAGTCCTCCATTGGCCCTGTTAAATGAACCATGTCATCTCATTTGACTTCCAGAGAAAAGAAAGAGAAAACATAACGGACTGCATTTCAACACTCGGTCCTCCCTCCTTCTTTTTGTCCTTTTTACATGGATCGCAAAATGTCGGGCGTGAGACAGAGAGGACAGCTCTGTGTTAAGCTGGGGGTTTGAATACAGAAGAGGGAATTGTAGATTGTTCATGGCTTTTATCCATGAAAGAGAGAAATTTCCCCTCCACTTTTCCCACAGCGGATTGGGAGCAGTCGTACACGTTTTAACTTCTGGATTTAGCCATTTGGATCAAGCTCAATCTGTGGAGTTGGATTTACGATCCACTATTCAGAGGATGGGAGCACTGATCCCTGGCCTCTCTGAGTTTCACTTTCAATCATTCCCCATTTCTCATGAACAACCCTGACAGAAAACCCTTAGAATTTACCACAAAAGGTCTCAGTACGTAACAAGACAGTCATTTACTCCTTGCTCTGAGAGAGAGTGATAGAGTGCCTGCATGTATGTATGTATGTGTGTGTGAAATGTGAAATATGTATGATGCAACACGACCAAAATCCACTCAGAGATAGCGTACAAATATTCCAGCCACACGAAACTACCAAGACGACGATTGAACGTGATCGATATTCTGTAGTAAAATGTGCAAAGATCAATACGAACAGTTATAAACTTTATATAATCAATCTCATGTTATCAGGCCATAGGAAAACAACCAGATGAATCTGTCTCTCTGTGGGCAGAGACTTTACGGGTGATGGATGGAGTATCAAATTGGATTCTCTCTCTCTCTCTCTCTCGCTCTCTCTCTCTCTCTCTCTCTCTCTCTCTCTCTTCTCTATGGTGAGTTGCAATGGGCAGAGTCAGAGATTGACAAAACACAGACATAGAGAACAAGAGAGTGACAGAAAGAGAGAGAGAGAGGGGGTCCTATATGTATGAGTTTATGGTTGGAAAATAAGTATTATTAACAGCCTGAGCTGATGAAAACACAGCAGCCTTTTAGTGCAGGCAGTAAAGAGGCCACTGCCAAACACACATTGGGGTCCTCGCAGGGCTGAGAGACGAAGCCTTGTTATTTCTCATTGAGTTCATGTGGACTAGATATACTGTAAGCGAGTTCCTACCTCACCTCCCTCAGGCGCATACATACATGGGCGTAGCGCGAAGGGACAAACACACACGGGTCCTATATATATACACGAGTTGTTTATTCAGCACTCGGTGCGTCAACCATTTTGACCTAGCACCGAGCGGATATCTATTTGTGGAAAATCATAGAAGAGAAAGAAACACAGGGCTTGTTGTTTCCTCTATGAGGATGAGCTGCATTCTGTCATCGCATTTCTCTGCGCCAATGTTGTTCCCTTTCCTCCCTATTGACAAATCCAATTAACTTGACATTACAGCGCGTGTATACCATGCCCAAATCTGCGATGCCAGCTTCGGTTGGCGCAGGGTGGGTGCCCACTGCCCACTGCCCAGGATGGATGCCAGGCTCGGGGCAGGGCAGGGCAGGGAGGCAGCGTGGCAGATGGGCACCCTTGTGGATGGGCCCTAGCATAGTGCGTCTGTTCTGCAGCGATAGATAGAGCGCTCGGACCTCCTCCACAGCTGGCACTGCCAGCTCACAGACGTGGGCAGTGCCAACTACTGCATCGCTCCTCTCTGCTTTCTGTCTATGCCACAATCCCTGTTCTGTCTCTTCGTCTTCTCTGACCTCCCTTACATACCCTCACTCCATACCCCTTCAATCAACCCTTCTGCCCTTCCATGCTCTCACCCACTTCCCCTCTTCTTGCCAATTTACAGACCCAGGGCAGAGCCAACTGTCTGATCAGGCTTCAGCTCTGTTCCTGTCTCCTCTGGTCTACCTCCTTTTCCTAATAGTTCCAAGATGGCGTAGCAGTCAGACGTCTTTGTCCTCCGTCCTGTCGTGTCCCATGTATATATATTTTTATATATTTTTCTTCGCATATCTTTTTATATTTTTCTAACCCCTTACTTCAAAATACTCTCCAGCATCCCGCCTCACCCAATGTGGTGTGGACCTGCTTTTTCTCTAAAGTATTTTTCTCTACCTCTATTACTGGAATCTCCAACATAAGCTAGCCAGCTAACGGTCATCAGCTAACCGTTAGCTCGGAAAGCTCTCGCCAGTTTGTACAACGCGATTCAACCAGAGAATGTATTTTTCTCTCCATATCCCCAGATTCCTACCGCAAGCTCTGAACCTGCTCATCTTCCGACCTTCGCAGCTAACGTCCCCTGAATGCTAGCTGTCTAGAGCACAACGGACTGTTAACTTACGAGGCCCATCGAATACATTCCGAAGCTACTAGCTAGCAGTCAGCTATCCTTTGCTAGTGGTCATCAGCTACCTTTATCCCAGACAACTCTCACCAGTCTGTACAGCGCGACTCAAACCAGAGCTAGTCGGACTTATTCTTCTCCATATCTCCGGATTCCTACCGCAAGCTCTGAACCTTCTCACCTTCCGACCTTCACAGCTAACGTCCCCTGAATACTAGCTGTCTAGAGACAACAGACTGTTAGCTTACGAGGCCCATCGAATACATTCCGAAGCTACTAGCTAGCAGTCAGCTATCCTTTGCTAGCAGTCATCAGCTACCTTCATCCCGGACAACTCTCGCCAGTCTGTACAGGGCGACTCAAACCAGAGCTAGTCGGACTTATTCTTCTCCATATCTCCAGATTCCTACCGCAAGCTCTGAACCTATTTAAAATATATATATATATATATATATATATATATATTTTTTTTATTATTATTAAATATATATATATATATATATATATATATATATTTTTTTCCCATCTAGAATTATAGCAGCTAACGTCCCCTGAACGCACAGCCGCTAATCCGCAGCCTGCTAGCTATCTAAAGCACATTGGACTGTTGGCTTAAGAGGCCCTTCGGACATATTTCTTTGGCCACTATACATATTTTGCCAATTGGCCTGGTTTACCACACGGAACCCTGCTGATCCGTCCACTGATGTAACTGCACGAGGAGGCCACAACAGACTTTCCTCCGTCGCGTCGCCCCTCTAAGGCCTTTCTGTTAGCCTGCTAGCCCGCCGCTAGCTGCCTGAAGCCAAGCACTGGACTCTTATGATCACCCGGCTACTCATGCCTCTCCCTAACGTCACCATGCCTTGTCCATTGCTGTTTTGGTTTGTAACTATTGTTTTATTTCACTGTAGAGCCTCTAGCACTGCTCAAAAGGCCTCGGCTAACAATTTAGTTCCACCTCCCACACACACAGTGACATCACCTGGTTTAAATGCTATTTCTAGAGACAATATCTCTTTCATTATCACTATATGCAAAGGTTTACCCCACTGTATTCACATCCTACTATACCTTTGTCTGTACATTATGCCTTGAATATATTCTACCGTGCCCAGAAATCTGCTCCTTTTACTCTCTGTTCTGAACGTGCTAGACGTCCAGTTCTGTTAGCCTTTAGCCGTACCCTTATCCTACTTCTCCTCTGTTCCTCTGGTGATGTAGAGGTTAATCCAGGCCCTGCAGTGTCTAGCTCCACTCCCATCCCCCAGGCTCTCTCATTTGTTGACTTCTGCAACCGTAAAAGCCTTGGTTTCATGCATGTTAACATTAGAAGCCTCCTCCCTAAGTTTGTTTTATTCACTGCCCTAGCACACTCCACCAATCCGGATGTCCTAGCCGTGTCTGAATCCTGGCTTAGGAAGACCACCAAAAACCTTGAAATTTCCATCCCTAACTATAACATTTTCCGACAATATAGAACTGCCAAAGGGGGCGGTGTTGCAATCTACTGCAAAGATAACCTGCAGAGTTCTGTCTTACTATCCAGGTCTGTACCCAAACAATTTGAGCTCCTACTTCTAAAAATTAACCTTTCCAGAAACAAGTCTCTCACCGTTGCCGCTTGCTATAGACCACCCTCTGCCCCCTGCTGTGCCCTCGACACCATATGTGATTTGATTGCCCCCCATCTATCTTCTGAGCTCGTGCTGCTAGGTGACCTAAACTGGGACATGCTTAACACCCCGGCCATCCTACAATCTAAGCTTGATGCCCTCAACCTCACACAACTTATCAATGAACCTACCAAATATAACCCCAAATCCGTAAACACGGGCAGCCTCATAGATATCATCCTAACTAACTCGCCCTCCAAATACACCTCTTCTGTTTTCAACCAAGATCTCAGTGATCACTGCCTCATTGCCTGCATCCGTAATGGGTCTGCGATCAAACGACCACCCCTCATCACTGTCAAACGCTCCCTAAAACACTTCTGCGAGCAGGCCTTTCTAATCGACCTGGCCGGGGTATCCTGGAATGACATCGACCTCATCCCGACAGTAGAGGATGCCTGGTTGTTCTTTAAAAGTGCCTTCCTCACCATCTTAAATAAGCATGCCCCATTCAAAAAAACGTAGAACCAGAAATAGATATAGCCATTGGTTCACTCCAGACCTGTCTGCCCTTGACCAGCACAAAAACATCCTGTGGCGTTCTGTATTAGCATCGAATAGCCCTCGTGATATGCAACTTTTCAGGGAAGTTAGGAACCAATATACACAGGCAGTTAGGAAAGCTAAGGCTAGCTTTTTTAAACAGAAATTTGCATCCTGCAGTACAAACTCCAAAAAGTTCTGGGACACTGTAAAGTCCATGGAGAATAAGAGCACCTCCTCCCAGCTACCCACTGCTCTGAGGCTAGGAAACACTGTTACAACCGATAAATCCACTATAATTGAGAATTTCAATAAGCATTTCTCTACGGCTAGCCATGCTTTCCACCTGGCTACCCCTACCCCGTTCAACTGCCCGGCACCCTCCACAGCAACCCGCCCAAGCCCCCACCATTTCTCCTTCACCCATATCCAGATAGCTGATGTTCTGAAAGAGCTGCAAAATCTGGACCCCTACAAATCAGCCGGGCTAGACAATCTGGACCCTCTCTTTCTAAAATGATCTGCCGAAATTGTTGCAACCCCTATTACTAGCCTGTTCAACCTCTCTTTTGTATCATCTGAGATTCCCAAAGATTGGAAAGCTGCCTCGGTCAATCCCCCTCTTCAAAGGGGGAGACACTCTAGACCCAAACTGCTACAGACTTATATCTATCCTACCCTGCATCTCTAAGGTCTTCGAAAGCCAAGTTAAGAAACAGATTATCGACCATTTTGAATCACACCGTAACTTCTCCGCTATGCAATCTGGTTTCAGCCGGCCATGGGTGCACCTCAGCCACGCTCAAGGTCCTTAACCTGTCTGGGCTAGGAGGCAGTATTTTCACGGCCGGATAAAAAACATACCCGATTTAAACTGGTTACTACTCTTGCCCAGAAACGAGAATATGCATATTATTATTAGATTTGGATAGAAAACACTCCGAAGTTTCTAAAACGGTTTGAATGGTGTCTGTGAGTATAACAGAACTCATATGGCAGGCAAAAACCTGAGAAAATTCCAAGCAGGAAGTGGCCTGTCTGAGAATCTGTAGTTCTTCTTTTGATTCTCTATCGAAACTACAGTATCTGTGGGGTTACGTTGCACTTTCTAAGGCTTCCATTGGCTCTCTAAAGCCTTCAGAAAGCGGATTGAGTCGTCTTCTGTCTCTGGGCAGAGTATAGTAGCTCAGTTTCTCAGTGGTCTGCCTGGTGACCACGCCGTTTTCCTATTTGAATGAATACACTATTGTCCGGTTGGAATATTATCGCTATTTTACGAGAAAAATACCATAAAAATTGATTTTAAACAGCGTTTGACATGCTTCTAAGTACGGTAATGGAACATTTAGATTTTTTTTGTCCCGAAATGCACTCGCGCGTTACCCTTTGGATAGTGACCTGAACGCACGAACAAAACGGAGGTATTTGGACATAACTATGGATTATTTGGAACAAAAATAACATTTCTTGTGGAAGTAGCAGTCCTGGGAGTGCATTCTGACGAAGATCAGCAAAGGTAATACAATATTTCTAATACTAATTCTGAGTTTAGTGTGCTTCGAACTTGGCGGGTGTCAAAATAGCTAGCCGTGATGGCTGAGCTATGTACTCAGAATATTGAAAAATGTGCTTTCACCGAAAAGCTATTTTAAAATCTGACATAGCGATTGCATAAAGGAGTTCCACTGGCTGTTGAATAGAGTGGGACGGTCACGTCCCACCTAGCCCATAGAGGTTAACGATATCATAACCGCCATCGATAAGAGACATTACTGTGCAGCTGTATTCATCGACCTGGCCAAGGCTTTCGACTCTGTCAATCACCACATTCTTATTGGCAGACTCAACAGCCTTGGTTTCTCAAATGATTGCCTCGCCTGGTTCACCAACTACTTCTCTGATAGAGTTCAGTGTGTCAAATTGGAGGGCCTGTTGTCCGGACCTCTGGCCGTCTCTATGGGGGTGCCACAGGGTTCAATTCTTGGGCCGACTCTCTTCTCTGTATACATCAATGATGTCGCTCTTGCTGCTGGTGATTCTCTGATCCACCTCTATGCAGACGACACCATTCTGTATACTTCTGGCCCTTCTTCGGACACTGTGTTAACTAACCTCCAGACGAGCTTCAATGCCATACAACTCTCCTTCCGTGGCCTCCAACTGCTCTTAAACGCAAATAAAACTAAATGCATGCTATTCACCCGATCATTGCCCGCACCTGCCCGCCCATCCAGCATCACTAATCTGGACGGCTCTGACTTAGAATATGTGGATAACTACAAATACCTGGGTGTCTGGCTAGACTGTAAACTCTCCTTCCAGACTCATATTAAGCATCTCCAATCCAAAATTAAATCCAGAATCGGCTTCCTATTTCGCAACAAAGCATCCTTCACTCATGCTGCCAAACATACCCTCAACTTCGGCGATGTCATCTATAAAATAGCCTCCAACACTCTACTCAACAAACTGGATGCAGTCTATCACAGTGCCATCCGTTTTGTCACCAAAGCCCCATACACTACCCACCATTGCGACCTATACGCTCTCGTCTACTTGCACATCCATCTTTTGCACATCTACCATTCCAGTGTTTAATTGCCATATTGTAATTACTTTGCCACCATGGCCTATTTATTGCCCTATTTATCCCTTATTTTACCTAATTTGCACTCACTGTATATAGACTTTTTGTTTTCTTTTTTTCTACTGTATTATTGACTGTATGTTTTGTTCATTCCATGTGTAACTCTGTGTTGTATGTATCTAACTGCTATGCTTTATCTTGGCCAGGTCGCAGTTGCAAATGAGAACTTGTTCTCAACTAGCCTACCTGGTTAAATAAAGGTGAAATAAAAATAAAATAAAAAATATGGTGTCCCTCCATCTATCTATCTCTGACCCCTTCTGCCCTGCCAGGCCTTACCCACCCCCTCCTTCCTACAGACATATCTCTCTCTTTCTCTCTCTCCTTCCCTGATCTGATTTCCTCCTCTGTATTATGTGAGCCAGGACTCTTCACAGTGAGTCTGTGGGATAATGAAGCCCTTGACTGAACCACCCTGCAGGCCTACTTGTTGGCTCTCTACCAAGGGTGTGAGCATGAACTCCCCTTAGCCCCCTTGCTTATCTCTCCCACCGTCACGCCTCTGGAAGACTCATTGAAAATCTTTTCTCGAGGCATCAGAAATCTGAACACAACAACATTCCTCCACTTAGTCTTCCAAGTGTGTCCCAGACCATCCTAGGCCTCACTGCTGAGATCGATTCAGTTGATATCTCAATAGGTTTTATGAACTCCATTCCACGTGCACTGAGCGGTGAGTTGCATTAGCTGTTGAGGTTCTCAACCCTTCGCCGCAAAATCTAAATCCATACACACACATATTTTAGCTCTCCTAACTTTTTTATGAGGCCCTACAAATGGAGCAGTGGGTGGTTTGGCAAAGTGTCAGAGTTCTGGCGTGTCCGACCTCGCTCCTACCTCACGCTGGTAGACTCATTTAAATAAAGCTCAAAGGAACACAACATTGAAGCTGCTTTGATGCCTGGTGAACATCCAGATGCACAACAGGACAGGTGGGGGTGGACCAACACACAGCTCAGTAGCTAGCTAACACTCTGAAGCTACAGCACCCGGGGTCCAGCTTAGAATCAAGGACACGTCAATGTCATTGGAACCTATGAACAGGAGTTTTTCCTGGGTCAGGTCATATGAACAGGGAAACTCCGGGCCATAGTTGTAGCATGTAGTTGTAGCATATAGCTAGTTAGTTAGAATTTGAATTCAAATTATCAGCCATTCAAAATGCTGCAGTGGCATGATCGTGTTGCTGCCATGGCAAGCCTGCTCTAATTAAAAGAACACATCTGTAGCTGTTGGGTTATAAAAGATAATTATAGCATATAACTAGAGCTCAGAGCTTTTCCTGAGAGCTCATACAGCAAAAACTGGCCCTGCCTATAAGATCAGTGATCACCCCCCAACAAAACACACTCCAGGCATGTTACATTATATCTAGCATAGACATAGCCAAAATAAAGGAAGCACTTGAGTAATTGAAGGATACGAAGTATATTGAAAGCAGGTAGTTCCACACAGGTGTGGTTCCTGAGTTAACTAAGCAATTAACATCCCATCATGCTTAGGGTCATGTATAAAAATGGCCTTTATTTTGGCTACCCTGGCTAGAAGAAGAGATCTCTGACTTTGAAAGAGGGGTCTCAAAGGAGCACAGGGGGTTTAAAGGGGGTGTGTGTGTGTGTGGTGTGTGGGTGTGTGTGTGTGTGTGTGGGTGTGTGTGTGTGTGTGTGTGTGTGTCTCAGTTACCAGATCTCAACGCAAATGAACGCTTATGGGAGATTCTGGAGCATGTTTTACCATCATCAACAAATGCAAGCATTGAAGGTGTTCTGGCGGCTTCTGGTGGCCCAACGCCCAACGCCCTATTAAACCTGTTGGGGCTAGGGGGCAGTATTTTCACGGCTGGATAAAAAAACGTACCCGATTTAATCTGGTTACTAATCCTACCCAGTAACTAGAATATGCATATACTTATTATATATGGATAGAAAACACCCTAAAGTTTCTAAAACTGTTTGAATGGTGTCTGTGAGTATAACAGAACTCATTTGGCAGGCAAAACCCTGAGACATTTTCTGACAGGAAGTGGATACCTGATGTGTTGAATTACCTTTAAGCCTATGCCATTGAAACACACAGGGGTTGATTAATGTTTTGGCACTTCCTATTGCTTCCACTAGATGTCACCAGCCTTTACAAAGTGTTTTGAGTCTTTTACTGTGAGATCTGACCGAACAAGAGCCATGGAACGGTGATGGCCGATTAGACTCTGGCGCGCGAGTTCATGTTGGGTACCCTCGTTCCAATACGTTATAAAAGAGAATGCATTCGTCCACCTTGAATATTATTCATGTTCTGGTTAAAAAAGGCACTAATGATTTATGCTATACAACGTTTGACATGTTTGAACGAACGTAAATATATTTTTTCCCCTCGTTCATGACGAGAAGTCCGGCTGGCTTAGATCATGTGCTAACAACACGGAGCTTTTTGGATATAAATGATGAGCTTTTTTGAACAAAACTACATTCGTTATGGACCTGGGATTCCTGGAAGTGACATCTGATGAAGAGAACCAAAGGTAATGGATTATTTACATAGTATTTTCGATTTTAGATCTCTCCAACATGGCCGTTTGTCTGTATAGCAAAGCATATTTTTCTGGGCGCAGTGCTCAGATTATTGCAAAGTGTGATTTCCCAGTAAGGTTATTTTTAAATCTGGCAAGTTGATTGCGTTCAAGAGATGTAAATCTATAATTCTTTAAATGACAATATAATATTTTACCAATGTTTTCTAATTTTAATTATTTAATTTGTGGTGCTGACTTGACTGCCGGTTATTGGAGGGAAACGATTTCCTCAACATCAATGCCATAGTAAAACGCTGTTTTTGGATATAAATATGAACTTGATAGAACTAAAAATGCATGCATTGTCTAACATAATGTCCTAGGAGTGTCATCTGATGGAGATTGTAAAAGGTTAGTGCATCATTTTAGCTGGTTTTATGGTTTTGGTGACCCTGTCTTTGAATTGACAAAACATTACACACAGCTATTGTCAATGTACTCTCCTAACATAATCTAACTTTATGCTTTCGCCGTAAAACCTTTTTGAAATCGGACAACGTGGTTAGATTAAGGAGATGTTTATCTTTCAAAGGGTGTAAGATAGTTGTATGTTTGAAAAATTTGAATTTTGACATTTATTTGGTTTCAAATTTGCCGCTCTTGAAATGCACCTGCTGTTGATAGGGTGCACCACGGGTGGCACGCTAGCGTCCCACATAGCCCCAAGAAGACACTTTATGGTAGTGCTTCCTTTACATGGGCAGTTACCTGTACATTCTACATTCTTACTCCGTCTTTCAGTATCATCAGTAACCATCTGTCCTATGAGGAGCTTTAAACGGTACATGTTGCACCACAGACACCCATCATTCCACTCAAGTTCATCCCTCAGACTAATAAGAAGTCTAGTGCAATCTCAGACGTGTCATTAGGAGATTTCAGGTTAATAACATATCATTAAATGCAAGACAACTGAAAACTATGTCTCATCTCATAGCTAGACTAAAGACTACGTATCTGATGAAAAACGTCCAATCGTATTTGATGAAAAACAAGATGTTACTGTGGTGTGACACTCAAGTGTGTTTTTCTACATGAGCTGCTATGGCCAATGACTATCATCATTCAATATACTGTATTTCAAACACTCCAATGACTATCATCATTCAATATACTGTATTTCAAACACCCCAAGTGCAGCTGGCTTTCTACTATTTCACATCATTTTCTCACATACAAGAAACACCCTGGATTGGTTGAGTTGGTGCATGATGCTAACCTGCCAATCTAATGACCATAGGTTGCCCAAAGCCAGCCAAGCAGGTCTAGCTCAAAGCTAGCCCATAATCAGCCTAATGCCAGCCCAAAGCTAACCTAAAGGCAGCCTAAAGCTAGCCCAAAGCTAACCCATAGTTAACCCTTAAGCTAACGCAAAGCTATCCCAAAGCTAACCGGCCCAAATTAGCTCTATGCTCAGCTGGACTTGCTGAATGATATGAGGAGACATGAAACGAGGAGACAGCCAGGGCAGTAACTCTGCATGTTAACAGTGTGAACATTGACACGTGCTGAGGCACAACTGCCAGTCAACACACACACACACACACACACACACACACACACACACACACACACACACACACACACACACACACACACACACACACACACACACACACACACACACACACACACACACACACACACACACACACACACACACACGCTTCAGTGAGAGAGCCTCAGTCTGTCCAGCCTCCCCAGCTGTCTGTGGGGCTCAGGGACATCACAGAATCATACATATTTCTGCAAACACTATTGGAACCTCTGACAGATGAATTCTAGACATTGTCTCGTTTAGAGGCATTCAGAAATAGGAACTAAACACAGAGGGAAAAGCCTGAGTCGTGAATCGGCTTAATTTCAATGTGGGTAAGTGGACTTGGAGTACGCAAGCTCACTTTGTTACAAAGTACCACATAATCTTAAACCATAGCCTTTGTTGTAGTCTTTATTTATTCAACATCAAAGTAAGCATTGGAGTTTAGCTAACAGAAAAGTGTGATTTAACCTCTATGGGTCACCACAACATCACACCTGCAATGAACAAGAGGCAGCTCGCTTGCTCTCTCTCTCTCTCTCTCTCTCTGTCTCTCTGTCTCTCTGTCTCTCTGTCTCTCTGTCTCTCTGTCTCTCTGTCTCTCTCTGTCTCTGTCTCTCTGTGTGTGTGTTCAATTCAGTCAGAAACGTCAGCATCCAATATGTCAAAGTGGGCTCTTGAGCAATTACTGTTTGATCACAGGCGAGTTAGCCAAGACACAACACACACAGTCTGTTTTAACGGTGGGGGAATTCACTGGGCATAATATCTCAGCTGGATGGTTTTTATGTGCCGTGCTTATGCTGGCAAAATGTCTCCCCCAAGAGTTTGGTGTGACGGCTCTGGGTTATCTTTTTAATTAACACGTAAGCCTGTTGATGTTAATTCATTGAAAACAGACTGATCATTCCCCACTAGAAAAGATCAGACAGAAAATAAATGATGGATCCTAACCAGTCATGAGCGCAGCAGTTGAAAAGTCTGGCATTTATTCTGGTTGTTTTTCCCTGAAATAAAATGTTTGATTTTTAGGTAGCACTTTGTTAATTCCTTTAGTTGATCTAGCACATCAGGGAGTACGATATAGTATTTTGGTGTTAAAAGAGTAAAGAAGAGTAAAAGAAGCAAAGTAAATGGTGGCCTTTCTTAGCATAAATAGGACATAAATAGGATTAAATTGGACATAAATAGGGTATAAATAGGACGTAAACAGGACATAAATAGGGCATAAATAGGATTAAATTGGCCATAAATAGTACATAATAGGGCATAAAAAGGACATAAATAGTATTATATTGGACATAGATAGGGCATCATTAGGACATACATAGGACATAAATAGGCAAACGTGATATATTATGATATCATGAACGTTCATAAATGGATGATAGAGGCTTTAAGGTCTTTTACTTTGTCAACGTATTTAATCTGCCACAGACACTACAGACACTACAGACACCACAGACACTACAGACACCACAGACACTACAGACACTACAGACACCACAGACACTACAGACACTACAGACACTACAGACACTACAGACGCCACCGACACTACAGACGCCACCGACACCACAGACACTACAGACACCACAGACACTACAGATGCCACAGACACTACAGACGCCACCGCCACTACAGACACCACAGACGCCACCGCCACTACCGCCACTACCGCCACTACCGCCACCGACACCATAGACACCACAGACACTACAGACGCCACCGACACTACAGACACTACAGACACTACAGACACTACAGACACTACAGACACCACAGACACTACAGACACCACAGACACTACAGACGCCACCGCCACTACAGACACTACAGACACCACAGACGCCACCGCCACTACAGACACCAGCACCCGACGCCACCGCCACTACAGACACTACAGACACCACAGACACCACAGACGCCACAGCCACTACAGGCACCACAGGCACCACATACACTTCAGACGCCATAGACACTACAGACGCTACAGACACTACATACGCTACAGACGCCACAGGCACCACAGACACCACAGACGCTACAGACACCACCGGCATCACAGACACCACATACACCACATACACTACAGACACTACAGACACCACAGACAGTACATACGCTACAGGCGCCACCGGCACCACAGACACCACAGACACCGCATACACTACAGACGCTACGGACACTACAGACATTACAGACACTACAGACACTACTTGAAGAGATGTCAGGTAGATGTCAGGTAGATGTCATCCTTGATCCTTCTTGTACATTTTATACAAACGATTGGTACTTACTTCATGGGCTTGAACAGCGCCTGTCCGTAGTTATGGAAGGTCATGATGAGCTTCAGTTGAGTTCCTCCTGACTTCATGACTGTTTAGGGAAGACACAAAGAGGTTAAAGGTGAATTTACTGTACCATCTTGAGGTATAGAGACACAGAGACATGCACACGACCATACATGCGCGCACACACACGCACCAATGACCCCCCCTCCCCCCACCTCCACTAGGGATGTGACAAATGTAAACATTTTCCTAACTATTAAACAGCCGGTTTTACGTTAAAACTCTAAGAAAAGTATAAAATTCCACATGAATTCACAATGCAGAATATGTTCCTATGGTGTATGAGCGCTAGGGGGCAATGAAGTTCTATGTACCGCAGTAGACTGAATCTCAAACCGAACACTTGGATTAGGCCCTTTATCGAGTGGCCACTTGCTGTTGTGCTCGATAGTGATAATTAGAGTCCGAAGGTGTTTTGGCCAAAATGAGCATTGAGACGATGCGTACTCGATGTCCCAACTGACACTTATCAATATTCCAAAAATATAAATCAATTTGCAAGCATTGTCTTCCTCGACCTGTCCAGTAGCAGTGTGTAGGTAAAATCACTGGGGATGCCAAGCCCCCCCCCCCAAAGAGCTATATTACAACCTGTCTGTTGTGATAATTGTGTTGTTTGCTCTATAACCTGTTAGTTCATATGCCTTGACGCTGTGATATACAGGCCTAAAGGCAGAGACAATAAGAAGACACAGTGGCAGAATAAACTCAACCACATCTTTCTTTTATCACAAAACCAGATAACAACCTCTGTCCAGTGAAGTCCACTAAGCATATTGCATGTAACAGACAGTTACATGACCTACAGCATAGTCAAGAAAGTTAATGTTTCCGACATTTTCAGACTTCTAAATAACTATTGATTTAGAACCACAGAGAGTTACCGCAAGTCACAAAGAAAACAGAAGCTGCCTCCAGTATTCCAGCACCATTTCAACTTCAATATTTCAACATCATCATATCACCTCTGCTTAGTCTAATACAGTGACAACTAAAAGATACCAAAACAATTTAGTCCAATCAACGTAATCTAAATATGATGCGGCTGTTCATGGTTCTGATTTCTGTGTGCGCGCACGTGTGTGTGTGTGTGCGTGCGCGTTCATGCAAGCAGAAAAACCCTACTTTTAGAGAAACATCAATGCAATCCTCTCTTTGATGTTGATGAAACCTAACCTGGGTGACACCTTTTTCCGTGTGTGTCTGTGTGTTTTCTTAACATAGACATACGGTACCTAAAGAAAAATGACCGGTAACACTTTCTATGAATACCCTCTTCACCCTCTTCATAATGCATTATAAGCATTTTGAAGTGTTGTGAATGCACTTACAGTAATATGTGTATTCATAGGAGGTCCTACCAAACTATTGCCTTCAGTTCGTTTCAGTGATCATATTCCAGTGATGTACAAATACACTATTATGCAGGAAAAAGTAGCTACTACACGTTTAGCTGAATCCATGCATGGATCTCCTCCTTTATTGCAAAGAGAAGACTCAATAACCCTGTTAGAGTTGGACCTGGTTAGGCTGTACAGTAACTGGAAAACTCCAGACTACCCAGGAGTCTAGAAGTCTTCCAACTCCAAAACTCTCTCCGCCCGTGTAAAAGAACAGTACAATTACCTACGCCCATCTTTCCCTTCAGATCTGGCCGTCGCTCCGTTTCACACGGAGGGAGTGGGCCAGGCTAAATCAGACACGCTCCAGACTCTGCCTGATTATCTGTCTAACAAAAGGCCTGAGAGGGGCTGTCTAAATGGCTTGTGTTTCTGTCATAATGGACAGGCTTTCAGGGGATTTGTCCATATATTACAGAGAATTATCTTGAGCATATTACACAACCCTGCAGCTCTGCCTAACCACAATGTAAACAAGCCCTGCAGTCTCCTCTTTCAGTCTTGCTTTCTCTTTTGCTCTCACACTCACTTTATTTCTATTTCTCTGTCTTTCTCCCTCACTCTCTTTATTTCTCTGTATTTCTCTCTTAAACTCTCTGTCTTTCTTAAACTCTCTCTCTCTCCCAGCCAGGTCTCTCTGTCTTAACATTTCTCTCTTTTGATATAGGGCAAGATGTATTAGATTTTCCGGTTGCTGGGTCATATTGATAGTGCTATCAGATCATCTAACATTAATCCTTTAGTTGTCCTAAACACTTTGCCACCATGACCTGCCTATATATAAAGCTTTCGAAGTTGTGACCCGCCCCCACAAACAAAACCATTGTTTGTAACTAGGACACTGATAATGAGCCGGGACCCGTTATCCAAAAGGAACTGGATGAGATGCACCAGCTGGGAAGCGCTGATCTAATCGAAAAAACTCAAAAAGGTCATCCCTGATGAAACATTGAAATGAGATTCATGGTTCAAGTGGATTGAAACTAGGCCAGTGTTAGTGTAGAGTAGCCTACAGTGTGAGTCACGGTCACCTGTAGTAGAAGCACTGCTATGCATTCCACAACGGTTATGATGGCCATGCTCTCTCTATCTGAGCATGCCTGAATTCATGAATGACAATGTCTTTTTTTTTTACAAAAGCTCCCACTCGGTGGAACACTTCTGTATCATAATGATGAATGCTCTCTCTCTCTCTCTCTCTCTCATTCTCTCTCTCTCCCTCTCTCTCAAACATACACACACAGGCGTACGCACGTACACGCGCACACACGCACGTACGGACACACACACACCTGTGCTGCTGTAGATGTATGAGTTATGAGATGTTCTGCACGCTGAGAAAAAGGTCATATCTTTACAGAGAGACAGGCTCAACCAAACATTATCAGCAGGAAAAATGATGGAAAGTGGAACCTTTCCTCAATATCTCCACCCTGTGTTGTCTCTCTCCCTGATCCAGGCTGGACTGATTGGGAAGGCTGCTGTCTGTGTGGAGGTATAGTATACACACACACACACACACACACACACACACACACACACACACACACACACACACACACACACACACACACACACACACACACACACACACACACACACACACACACACACACACACACACACACACACACACACACACACATTCCTCCCCCCACACAGCGTTTTATATGGCCATCTCTGAGTGTAGATGCAGTTGATTGATGGGCAGAGCAATGGAAACAGTGGGTGACACACACCTAGAACAAGAGGTGCCATGGAGCACCAGTGATTACATCCTGTCCAGGAGTGATTGAGGAACTAATATCAATGCTGGAGGGTGGTGCAGCGGTTCTTATTTTAGCCCTCGTCTTTGCATGGACACAAACATCAGCATAGACATGTATCCCTCGCATCCACGCACACACGCAAGCACACACACACACACACACACACACACACACACACACACACACACACACACACACACACACACACACACACACACACACACACACACACACACACACACACACACACACACACACACACCCCACCCCCCTTACACACACACAGGTCTATGATATGGCAGACCTCAGACTGTTGAGCGAGGGAGGCAGAACTTCATAGCAGCAGTAGCTCTCCAGTGGGAACAGAAGCAGTCACTGAGGTGGACCCATTTAGCCTGCGACAGCCACATAATGTCACCTAAACACTCTGTATGATTGCTTTGAGGTCTGACAGATTTTTTCCATAGCCAAACTGTTTGACACAGACGCATTGATGGTTTTTCATATATTTTCCACTTCCTCTGAATGTATTTGCTATCTGTAACAAGGGCCTCAGGTTAAAATGAAGGGGGGTTTAATTGAAACTCAGGATTGGGACAAAAGCATCGGATGTTGATTAAACATGGCTTTCTATAAAATGCCTTTACTTATGTGTCTATGTGTCTCTCTCTCTCTCTCTCTCTCTCTCTCTCTCTCTCTCTCTCTCTCTCTCATACACACAACAGTCTCACAGAGATGCACTGCACAGTATTCTTGGTATTCCAGTTCTTCCCAGACTCACCCACACTGGTGATCCTCTGGGTGACCAGGTCCTTGAGCAGGGAGTCCAGGACAGGGTTGTGTCTGGAGTAGAGTTCGTAGCGGTTGATACCGATGTGGAAGCGAAGCCAGTTAGGGTAGGACTCGGCTGTCACCTCCCCTGTAGGGGGGTACTCCTCCTCTTCCACATTGGCTTCATTGTGCCTGAAGAACAGGAGCGAGGGATGAGTTGTAGGAAAGGAGAAGAGGAAAGGAGCTCAACTGTCAATGCATTGTCTAATTCACTGCTACAGATTTGGTAATGAAGATGACTGCTACAGCAGAGGAGGCTGGTGGGGGGTGCTATAGGAGGTTGGGCTCATTGTAATGACTGGAATGGAATCAATGGAATGGTACCAAACACATCAGACACATGAAAACAACATGTTGGACTCCGTTCCATTGATGCCATTCCAGACATTACAATGATCCTGTCCTCCTATACTGTAGCTCCTCCCACCAGCCTCAGGTGTGTTCATAAGGCTCACAGTATTCTCCTGGATTAATGGGTGTTTTACAAGGTCTGCTTTGGGATTGGATGGATTTCAGATTTTTATGACGGTATCCAGGTCATCAAAAAGTGACCTTAGAAATGTCATTAAGTCTAATCAAATGACATGAATTAAATCAAATATCACACTGGACGTCAAAGTAGAGTCCTACATGCAATATCAAGGAAGCTGACGTTTAATGAAGGTGTAAAATACTGTAGTAATAAACAACACTATCTTGCTAAGCAACCTAAAGCCAATGTTTATGATGTAACCACCATATATGGCAATCACATCATCATAAAATATATTGGAGAGACTCACCCTTGAAATTCAATCAACATGTTGTTTACACAGCATCGTTATTGAAGTCGTACATAGGCTACAATCAAATCAAATAACCTAACATCTGTACGCCTACAGTGTTGGTTGAACACAGGACACATTTCTGTGGCCAAACTCTCTATTCTTAATTATGTTGTTACATTGTAATAACAAAATAAGTATGAAAATAGTATGCCTACCCCCACATGCTTAGAAGATCATTAGATATTACAGTAAACCACGGCAGAATAAGATAGGTAAGTAGCCTACAGGTGCAAAGGGCAGGGGGGTGCTCAGAAGACCACCACAGTTCAGATCAAAAGAAAGGCCATCGTTTGAGTGTGGATGGATAGATAGTTTATTCACTACACAACGGTAGAGGTGGAGAGGAAGAGTTGAATAGATAGATTGGTTTGTCTTCCAGTTAATGATATCCCCATAGAATGGAGAGAGTGTGAGGAGAAATTATGATAGATAGATGGATAGAGAGATAGACAGCAGTAGAGAATAAAGAATGGGTTTGCATGCAGGAGTACCACTTTGCAGTAGGTGGAATGAATAGTGTATGGACAATAAGTCAAGTATATAGTCATGTAGCCTGTAAGCTACGGGGTATAGTGGATAGCAAGCAGAGATACACTGACCGATGCTCAGTTCAAGTATCTGGACAAGTGGACCATTAGTTATTCATATCACTTTTGTATTCATTTAATTAAAACAGTGAAAGCCAGGGAGGAAGTCAATTTAAGTACTATTGCTTGAGGGTAATAATCAATTTATGGCACTATACACCTGTCACCTTGATTTCTTATGAGGTGATGCGCCTGCTTCCATTTATCCCCAGCTTACCATTCTTGATTTCCCGCTGCTTTCGGATAGAACCTGATGTCAGTATTGACGTTGAACAAGGTGTCGTCGTCTGTGAGGGTCGGCAGGTCAGTCTTGTATAAAGGATGCTCGAACAGAGCCGGCAGCCGGGAGATACCGGGCGCAGTAACGGTCTTACCCCCGCTGGCGTCTCTGATGAGCGGCTTCTGGTTATCCGCTGCCCCGTCGTACTGTTTCATTCGTTTGAAAGACTCGGCTCTCTCCCCAGCGGCAGGGATTTTTTCCAGGGAATGGGACGTGAGGTTTGAGCTCGGCTCGTTGCTAAAATCTTGCAGGATTCTCAGCGTGTGTTTGTTAGGCCAGCCCTGTTCCGCCACCGACCTAGCGCGTTGCTTCCCCCAGCTCCCGGCCTCCTCGCTCGGGTTGTGAGTGCACTGGCAGCCACCGTTGCCGGATTCCGGTCCCGCTGCTCGCTTCTCTAGTTTTGGGAGCAAGTCTATCATAATGTGCATGGTACACGCCACCAAAAACACCATGAGTATCAAAACTCGAAATTTACGAAACAGTATCATCTTGATCATTTTGTACAGGATTCACTTCCAAGTAGTTGTTGTTATATCACTAAACCATAAAAGCAGCGCACAACACCGATATATATATATTCAAATTATAGTCAATGTGAAATATGGAGCAAAAACCCAATGTAGATAATTTAGAGTTTTTTTCTGGTCATTCCAAACATAATCCGTATTATATCAGAAACTCCATGTTTACGCACAGAGCACTGGTCTTTTAGAAAATACTGAATTATTCATATTCAGCCAGATGGACATGCCGACTCATTGCGGAGAGCAGGCACCTGGGTCTGTGGCTATTCTGCATACAGCACAGAACGATATCTAATCATAATAGCAGTGAATAGTTTAGGGAATTTTAATTAAACGTGTTTTAGCACAATTGCGTCTCGAAAGCACTGTTCCATCCTCAGAACATGCAATGCTGAGCATAAAAACGTGTCAATGCTGTCCAATCGTCATTGTTCGTTAAAAGTCCGAGGGACAGTCTTTATTCAATTTCAGATTTAAAAAAAAATTTAACCACAGTCCTTGTTGGAAATAGCAACAGGCACAAAAAAAACGCGTTAAAGAAAAGCAACGCAAAAAAATCGACGAGATTTAAAAAAAAACATTTGATGCACTGTCAGCTGAAGATACCTGGATGCGAGCCTAGGCCAGACCCTGTCAAAAATATACATCTCCCGTCACCGTCTTTCCGGTCAAGGAACAGCAGAGCGAGTAGGCTACACCGATTGGCAGGTGCAGAGATTTTGGCTTCCACTTGTCCCGTGGCTGTTATACTTCTCAGTCGAACTAGTATGGTGCTCTTACTGGGTGGGTGTGTTAAATATTATGATCAAACCCTTCTGAGCCCAGCCTCGCCGGCGTCATAGGGAAGAGATTGGCTGCGTCTACATGCAAACAGCGATAGTGACATAAAAAGAGAGAGAGCTTCAGAAAGCGTGTTGGAACGACATACTGTAAACCTGGCTGCAACTCTCCACAGCGCAAGAAGAGGGCGTCTTCTATTTCTTAGTACCACTGTGCAGTCGACCAGACCCTGCGCCAGGATAAAGGGGGAAGTTGAAATCGGTGAGGGGGCACACTTTTGGGGTGTTCTTGCATTTGAATTATATTAAATGTGGCTTATTTCACGCTATACCACAATAAACACAAAGTTCAAATTTCGAGAATACGAGATCATTGATTGAGTGCTTTTGAAGTGACAGGTTGGAGAGAAATCTGTAGCCTATCTCTGCTGCGCTGTATCAGTACAATGGACAGCGCCCTGCACACTAAAGCAAGGCCGTTTTGGTAATGAATAGGCTGCACGATAGATAGGGTAAATCACCTATGACAAACAGCCTATGTGAATGCAGCCATACATACAGCTGTTTTACCAAAATACAAACAAAAATACTGCAATGCAAACGAATGAATGAAAACAGAACAAAACAACAGTACCAAGTAAGCCTAGTAAACAAAATATCAGATAAATAAAGGAATGACACAATCTACGCTGAACAAATATATAAACACAACATGTAAAGTGTTGGTCCCATGTTTCATGAGCTGAAATAAAGATCCCAGAAATGTTTCAAACACACAAGAAGATTATTTCTCTCATATTTTGTTCACATGTGTTTATATATCTGTTAGTGAGCATTTCTCCTTTGCCAAGATAAACAATCCACCTGAAAGGTGTGGCATATCAAGAAGCTGATTATAGAGCATGATCATTACACAGGTGCACCTTGTGCTGGGGACAATAAAAAGCCACTCTAAAATCTGCAGTTTTGTAACACAACACAATGGCACAGATGTTGAACGTTTTGAGGGAGCGTGCAATTGGCATGCTGACTGCAGGAATGTCAACCAGAGCTGTTGGCAGATAATTGAATGTTAACTTCTCAACCAAAAGCCGCCTCCAACGTCGTTTTAGAGAATTTGGCAGTAAGTCCAACTGGCCTCATAACCGCAGACCATGTGTATGGAGTTGTGTGGGTGATGTCAACATTAACGGTTTGTTAATGTCAACATTGTGAACAGAGTGCCCCAAGGTGGCAGTGGGGTTATGTTATGGGCAGGCATAAACTACGGACAACGAACACAATTGCATTTTATCGATTGGCAATTTGATTGCACAAAAATACGGTGATGAGATCCTGAGGCCCACAGTGATGCCCATTGTTTAAGGAATCTGTAACCAACCGCCGCATATCTGTATTCTCAGTCATGTGAAATCCATAGATTAGGGCCTAATCAATTTCAATTGACTGATTTCCTCATATGAACTGTAACTCAGTAAAAGTATTAAAATTGTTGCGTGTTGCGTTTGTTGTTGTTCATATTGTTGTTCAATATATATTTTGTCAAGTTACATTAACAGTAAACAAAAGGCAAATGGAGATCCACATAACAAAAACATAGCCTACATCCTAGTGACATGCAGCCATGTACAGCTGTCTTGCCAAACAAATAGGCCTATAGGCCAGCTTCAAACATGGAAAACCATGCTGTTCATGAGTAAAGCTACGCGTTTGATATGGCACAATACACTTCTGTGGATCAAATTCAACCCATGTAATCAATTAACCAATGCCAGCCTACCATAAACACGCTTCCAACAGGTAGAGTTTACAATCACAGAAACCAATAGGCTACCAAGAAAACCATAATAGAATGTATCTATTTCTATGATGAAACACCAATATGTATCTACACAGGGGCGTCATTTGGGTTCTTGCATTGGAATTATATTGAATTCTGCAGTAACTGAATATTCCAGACACCCTCTTCCTATGAACCCGTTGCTATTAAATTAAGGTTTTTGGACAGAAACCCGGTGGCTAGGCCACTAGGGTAGGATTCTAGGCTAACTTGGGCTGGCTCCTCTGTTCCAAGATTGTCAGGAACAGTCGGAGGCGGAGGGGGCTGTGGAGCCAGTATCCTGGCGGCACTTGTGGAAGGATGGGTGGGCTCTGCATGGGGAGCTAGATGGAGCTAGGCAGCATCATAGCTGCTGGGCTTGGCAGTGGCCTCTGTGGTTTGATGCCTTTAATTTGACGGCCTATAAAATGTGCAGTTCGGCGCGGGATGATTGTTAGGCCCGATTATGTATTTTTGCGCATAAGCTTAGCTATCCAACGTCACCATGACATCAACTACAAGTGTGATCAGGGATTTATATTGGAGAAGCAGTTTGAGCCTATCTTCATACTATACTGTCTTTGGTGAAGCAGCTTCAATGGTAAACTTGACCCCGCCCTTATGAACCAAAATCAAATATTACAGGCTGTATTACGTTACTCACTTACAGTAGCCTACCACAGATGAGAAGCGTTTTTTCCCACTTTTGATGGAAACCCAAAGAAGTCATACCAAACCACCCCAGTGGCTTTCCATAACCTATCCCCTACACACAGCCCCTCTGTCCATTGTGCTGACACAGCGCAGCGGAGATACAGATTTTGCGCCAACCTGTCAATCAATTATTTGAACTTTTTTGCTATTTTTATATAATGACATAAAACTAAAACTGAGGGGGCTCAAGTTTCAAATGAGGGGGCTAAGCCCCCCTTTTCCCCCTCGTGGAGCTGGGCCCACAGTCGACACTGATGCTCTGAAGCAAATAATATAGGAAACGTTGTGGACTTGGTCCATTAGGCTACATCTACTGCAGGCCTAGACACCACTGGAGCATGCTGGTCCAACTTGGTGGATACTGTAACGCCCTGGCCATAGAGAGGGTTTTTTTGTTCTTTATTTTGGTTAGGCCAGGGTGTTACATTGGGTGGGCGTTCTATGTTCCTTTTTCTATGTTTTTATATTTCATTGTTTTGGGCCGAGTAGGGTTCCTAATCAGAGGCAGCTGTCTATCGTTGTCTCTGATTAGGAATCATACTTAGGCAGCCTGTTTTCCTTTGGGGTTTTGTGGGTAGTTGTTTCTGTTGTGTGGTTTGCACCGACAGAACTGTTGGCGTTCGTTTGTGTCTTATGTTCAAGTTTTTTGTATTATTAAAATTCAATATGAACACTCACCACGCTGCATCTTGGTCCCCTATTCCAGACGATCGTTACAGATACACTTGACCGCAATTGCACATACCCATACTTCATGACATGAAGCTACACTCTTAGAGAAAAGGGTTCCAAAAGGCATCTTCAGCTGTCCCAACAGGTGAACCCTTTTTGTTTCCAGGTGAAACCATTTTGGGTTCTTCTGTGGAAAGAGTTCTACATGGAACAGAAAAGGGTTCTACCTGGAACCAAAAGGGTTCTACCTGGAAACAAAAACAGTTCTTCAAAGGGTTCTCCTATGGGGACAGCCGAAGAACCCTTTTAGGTTCAAGATCTCCTTTTTTGGGAATGGCAAGCCCATGTCTTCACTCCCCTCTGTGTGTATGTCTGTGTGTGTGTCTGTGTGTGTCTGTGTCTGTGTGTGTGTATGTATCTGTCTGTCTGGACGGACTAGGACCAGAAATCAGCCCTAGCATTTTTAATACATCATCCTATACACCATTATTAGCCAAATAAAGAAAAAAAACAAGTTAGACAGGTCCACTGGATTAAAATGGACCAGCTCACATGGCATTTGCCCAATATTCCAGATGGCCAATCTGCCCCTGTCTGTGTGTGTGTGTGTGTGTGTGTTTAACTGTCTGAAGATGATGGGCTATGATAGGCACTATACCTAATCTCTGTACTTAACCTAATGATTTCAATACTGTCCATAAGGATCTCATTAATGCATATGAATGTGTTGTGATGGCTGTTATGCATCAACAACTTGAATACCTCCTTCTGAAAGTGAATGATAACAATAACTATCTGTTGTGAGAAAATGAGACAAACATTTCATTACGACAGCAAAAAAGACATGAAATTATTACATGCTGCAGCAAGAGCTAGCCTGGCACCTAAAGCACTCGCATTTCCATCCCAAATGGCACCCTATTCGCTAGTGCACTACTTCCATAGGGCTCTGGTCAAAAGTAGTGCACTATGTAGGGAATAGAGCGCCATTTGGGATGCAAGCAGAGGAAGAGGATTAAATGAATAACCGCTTAAGTGCCTTGGAGTTTATTCAATCTGCCAATTATAGGCCTTTTGACTGGCTAAATATACAACACACTCCTCATGCAGAAAATCTATTTACCTCGTCATGTGCCACACAGGTTCAACCGTGTGGGATGCAGAGCAATGTGGAGCAATAAACATGAACTATCTATGGGCAACAATGTCTACCGCTTAAAACATTACTGTAAAATAACTAGAATGGAAATGATGGGGTAATAAATATGATGTGAAATGGAGGGGAGGGAGGGGTTTGTGTGTGTGTGTGTGTGTTTGTGCATGTACACTGTGCTTCTAATGGCACCACTAACTGGGACAGAATTGAAGAGTTTCACTTGGCTTCTGTCTCTTGTCCCAGAGGCATTTGTGCTCAAGTTCATGCCCCTGCCAGATTTGCACATCTAAATAAATAAAATAGGATATTAAAGCTAACAAGTAAACAAATTGTTCTCCCCAAAGGCGAGCCTGCTGTCCCAACTCATCTTGTGTTTCCAGACAAAACAATTTGGCATGAACAGACGTCTGAGAATCCACTGATGCTAAGCTCTAAGTGTAAAGGTAGTCATTGCCCCAGCTCGCATCTGTATGCAATTGGTTCTGACTGACAGAAAGAGAGAGAGAGGGAAATATGTATGTTTTATTACATCTGAGAAACAATGCTCATTTCAAAGCAGTAGGAACCAGTCTGAACATGTCGTCTTTGAGGACATACATAGTTGATTTCAGCCCTGTACACTTTCTGCATACAAATGGTAGAGAAAATACAATTTCAAGAATAAAGGGCATTATAATACTTTATAATGCTTCATTTGGCCTTACACAGCCTGTTCATAATGCTTCATTTGGCATTACACAGCCTGCTCATTATGCTTTATGCATGTAGTTACAGGGCTATGAGCAGTTATTAAAGCCTATGTTGCACGTTATAATGCATTATGCGTAATATACAGTTGAAGTCGGAAGTTTATATACACTTAGGTTGGAGTCATTAAAACTCGTTTTTCAACCACTCCACAAAATTCTTGTAAACAAACTATCGTTTTGGCAAGTTGGTTAGGACATCTACTTTGTGCATGACACAAGTAATTTTTCCAACAATTCTTTACAGATTATTTAACTTATAATTCACTGCATCACAATTACACTGGTTCAGAAGTTTACATACACTAAGTTGACTGTGCCTTTAAACAGCTTGGAAAATTCCAGAAAACTATCTCATGGCTTTAGAAGCTTCTGATTGGCTAATTTACATCATTTGAGTCAATTGGAGGTGTACCTGTGGATGTATTTCAAGGCCTACCTTCAAACTCAGTGCCTCTTTGCTTGACATCATGGGAATATCAAAAGAAATCAGCCAAGACCTCAGAAAAAAAATTGTAGACCTCCACAAGTCTGGTTCATCCTTGGTGAGCAATTTCCAAACGCCTGAAGGTACCACGTTTATCTGTACAAACAATAGTACGCAAGTATAAACACCATGGGACCACGCAGCCATCATACCGCTCAGGAAGGAGATACGTTCTGTCTCCTAGAGATGAACGTACTTTGGTGCGAAAAGTGCAAATCAATCCCAGAACAACAGCAAAGGACCTTGTGAAGATGCTGGAGGAAAATGATCTATATCCACAGTACAACAAGTCCTATATCGACATAACCTGAAAGGCGACTCAGCAAGGAAGAAGGCACTGCTCCAAAACTGCCATAAAAAAAGCCAGACTACAGTTTGCAACTGCACATGGGGACAAAGATCATACTTTTTGGAGAAATGTCCTCTGGTCTGATGAAACAGAAATATAACTGTTTTGCCATAATGACCATCATTATGTTTGGAGGAAAAAGGGGGAGGCTTGCAAGCCGAAGAACACCATCCCAACCGTGAAGCACGGGGGTGGCAGCATCATGTTGTGGGGGTGCTTTGCTGCAGGAGGGACTGGTGCACTTCACAAAATAGATGGCATCATGAGGCTGGAAAATTATGTGGATATACTGAAGCAACATCTCAAGACATCAGTCAGGAAGTTAAAGCTTAGTCGCAAATGGCTCTTCCAAATGGACAATGACCCCAAGCATACTTCCAAAGTTGTGGCAAAATGGCTTAAGGACAACAAAATCAAGGTATTGGAGTGGCCATCACAAAGCCCTGATCTCAATCCTATAGAAAATGTGTGGGCAGAACTGAAAAAGCCTGTGCGAGGAAGGAGGCCTGCAAACCTGATTCAGTTACACCAGCTCTGTCAGGAGAGATGGGCCAAAATTCACCCAACATATTGTGGGAAGCTTGTGGAAGGCTACCCAAAACGTTTGACCCAAGTTAAACCATTTAAAGGCAATGCTACCAAATACTAATTGAGTGTATGTAAACTTCTGACCCACTGGGAATGTGATGAAAGAAATAAAAGCTGAAAGAACTCATTCTCTCTCATATTATTCTGACATTTCACATTCTTAAAATAAAGAGGTTATCCTAACTGACCTAAGAGAGGGAATTTTTACTCCGATTCAATGTGAGGAATTGTGAAAAACTGAGTTTAAATGTATTTGGCTAAGGTGTATGTAAACTTCCGACTTCAACTGTATGGCGTACTTATGATATATGGCATAAGGCATACATATAATGCATTCATCATATGAAGAGTAACTACCATTCCCTGTGGTTTGTTCATCACAGTCTACCTCTGTTACAAAGAAAGCAAAATTCCATGTATTGGAATCTGATTAAAAGGACAAAGTTATTGTCTGTTGTATGAACAGCTTTATTGATGGCCAGGTACTAATGTCAAGCAAGCAACAAAGGATTTGGGTAATATGCATCATGTGTTTTAAAGGGGGCAATCTGGGATTCAAGCAACAGCAAAGCGAGCACCCCACCACTTGTTTTGTTTAAGAGTTGATGGATGGGGTTGGATAAATGTAACCACTCTCAAATACATAGACAGAGCTATAGATGCAAGGATCCATGAAATCAAAATGTAAAAGTAAAAAAATATATATTATGTACCAATCACAGATTGTCCGTTTAAGAAAAGGGTAGAGACTGAAGTCATGAGAGGATGCAGAAGAACATTAGAGGTGCGTTTTAAAAGTCTTAAATATCATGATGGCTGCCAGCGTGATTTATAGTCATTCTTCATATCTGTACTATTCTTGTGACAAGGAAGTGGAATTCATTATTTTATTCAGCTAGGCAGACACCCACTGAGCAGGTATAGAAATGGCATCTATAATAAACTGTAATCGTTATCACCCTCGGGCTATTAACGCCAGGACCATGATTTTATTAAAAACCGTTAGATCTGGTGTACAGACCACTGATTATAATGCTGTGCCATTTACTTAGAAAGGAAGCATACACATGTTCTTCTCACACGGAGACAGCAGTTGTTTCACTCTGGGCCATTGTGTATGTTGGAAGGGAGAAATTAATTATTTTTATAGCACGTCTTGGAAAATGTTTAATACCCGTGGAATGAGTTCAGGTTGACTTTTGAAACACATGAAGTTATTCCTGATACACTCATGTACAAATGCATGCATGAACACACACACACACACACACACACACACACACACACACACACACACACACACACACACACACACACACACACACACACACACACACACACACACACAGTTAATCCTGCAGCTACTGTATGTATAGTGCCTTCAGAAAGTATTCACATCCCTTGCCTTTTCCTCATTTTGTTGTCTTACAGCCTGAATTTAAAATGGATAGAGAAGTTATTAATTGCACTTTGGATGGTGTATCAATACACTCAGTCACTACAAAGATACAGGCGTCCTTCCTAACTCCTAACTAAGTTGCCGGAGAGGAAGGAAACCATTCAGGGATTTCAAAACAGTGACTTTAAAACAGTTACAGAGTTGAATGGCTGTAATAGGAGAAAACTGAGAATGGATCAACAACATTGTAGTTACTCCACAATACTAACCTAATTGACAGAGTGAAAAGAAATAAGCCTGCACAGAAGAAAAATATTACAAAGCATGCATCATGTTTGCAACAAGGCAAAGTAATTCACTTTTTGTGCTGAATACAAAGTGTTATGTTTGAAGCAAATCCAATAAAACACGTTACCTAGTACCACTCTCCATATTTTCAAACATGGTGGTGGCTGCATCATGTTATGGGTATGCTTGTAACCGTTAAGGACTGGGGAATTTTACAGGATAAAAAATAAACGGAATGGAGCTAAGCACAGGAAAAATCCTAGAGGGAAACCTGTTTCAGTCTGCTTTCCAACAGACACTGGGAGATGAATTCTCCTTTCAGCAGGACAATAACCTAAAACACAAGGCCAAATCTACACTGGTGTTGCTTACCAAGAAGACAGTGAATGTTCCTGAGTGGCCAAGTTACAGTTTTGACTTAAATCTGCTTGAAAATATATGGCAAGACCTGAAAATGGTTGTCTAGCAATGATCAACAACCAATTTGACAGCTTGAAGAATTTTGAAAACAATAATGGGCAAATGCTGCAAATCCAGCTGTGGAAAACTCTTAGATACTCATCCAGAGAACTCACAGCTGTAATTGCTGCCAAAGGTGCATCTACAAAGTATTGACTCAGTGGTGTGAATACTTATGTACATTGCCCTAGGTTGGTGGCCTTTAACTCCTAAGAGACAGGGTGACCTCAGACAGGCGTAGTTACCCTCGCCTGTCTGAGTGTGTTGGAATTATTCCCACCATTGACTGGTTGGAGCTGAAGAGCTGGTGGACTCAATCTCTCTCAGTTTCTGTAAAAAATAAAAGAATAAGCGAGGGAACACACATAAACACACTCTTTTTCTGTAGAAAATGGAAAAAGGGAGAAATCAATGCATATTCCAGATTCTAGACATTGGTCTGTCCAACTTTGGCTATATACACAGAGGAGTGTGGGTGTGACTGAGGCAGCAGTGCTCATCTTGCCCCGAGGGCTGAGCTGGACTGTTGTAGACTGACTGAAGGGGATACAATTATATGGATGCTCACTGTAGAATGTTGAACTGGACCTCTTTGGCTCAATAGAATGGTTAATTAATTAGAGTGTTTTAAAAGGTGGGACTGAGCGCGAGGTTCTTTGCAAGCGTACTTATATAGTTTGCTGAACCAAGTTTGTTTTTGAGTGTGTGGTGTGTGTGTGTGTATGTGCGCTTGCATGGGGGTCTGTCTGTCCGCCAGTCCATTTTACTGTGTCTGCTTTACTGTGGGTCGATGATAGGTGGTGTATTCTGTTCCTTCTGCTAACCTCTGAAACAGCTCCCATTCAACAAACTGAACACATAAGTCTGCACAGGTGTCTGTAGAGCACTCACTGCAATATGAAATCATTTATAAGAAATTACACAAAACAAGTCTACATCACAAGCAGTGTCTGAGGTAAATATGATGCATATTGCAATACTCAAAGAGGTCGGTAAAGAAAAGACAGAAAGACAGACAGAGTTCATCTATTATGTGTCTTCTGATAGCAGTCTGAAGGAGACCTTGGAGGAGTGAGGACGACAGTGTCTGTCTGCTAACCAGGGCATTGTGGGTATGATGGATGCATGAGGCATCATCACTCCAGCTCTCAGCTAGAGATGATAGATAGATCTGGACGGATGATATAAGTGATGTGTTATTGGCATGTGTTGTCTTGTGTGTTTTGTGTGTGTGTGTGTGTCTCTGCGTGCATGTGTGCGTGTGTGTGTCAAAGTGTGTGTCTGTGCGTGCGTGCATTGATTTGAGCTATGTCAGTCTCCCTGTAGGAACCAACACCTTGCACATGCTTGAAGAGAACCAAAGGCATCACACCCTAGTTCCCCCTCACATACTAACCGTGCACGTCATGCAATATTCACAGCAATTCTATCATTACAAAGAACATAACCCAGAGAGCAGTTGTCTTTACCTATAGTTGCATACCAGTTAATCTGCTCTGTGAAATCAATGACATACATTCAATTAATGCTCTTTGTGCTGTGAGAATGTGGGCTGATGCATAGAAGGTCTGCGTCCCAAATGGCACCCTATTCCCTATAAAATAAAATGCATTACTTTTGACCAGAGCCTTATGGGCCCTGCTCAAAACATAGGGAATAGGGTGCCGTTTGGGATGCACATAACGTTCCCAAAGTAATGTACAGTGCAGACAAACAAATTGATCTATAAAAAACCCCACCTAGGTTTAAAGTGAGAAGTAGGCATTGATCTGAAGAAAGAAAAAAAGAAAGAAAACTCACATGAGCACCACAATGCCTACTCCACCAAGGTTTTCCAGCACACAGCTTTGACCTACTACAGTAGCTATGTTGGTATACTGTACTTTAAAGAATGTGTATGCAGGTTTCTTAGGATTCAAACCTTCTCAAACATTCTAATTCATACTATTAGAGGTGCTCCCACAATAATGTGATTTGTACCACGTACAGGTTAAAGCATTGGATTCTACACACACCACACTAATCCCATTCGACTAATCCTTTTCTACCTTTTTTAATTATATGAAAGCAAGCTTTGCTTATATACTTACTAGACCATCATGCTTGATTGAGCGAGCTGTTTTGTCTTGTAATAATGTGGTGCCTGCCTGTAGTTCCTTAATAACTTTATGATAGCAGTACATGTCATTGAGAAAAAATATATTTCCTAACATATTTTTTTGGTCAGTAGGTGCCCAGTATAACAACAGGTGGTGGTGCATTGGACACAGACACTCATACCGTATATAGAGGTCTATAGAGCCTGTCCCTATTCCTAATTTCTGGAACCATTAGCTTACCGGTGTAATATTGATATAAGATCGGAAACACTTGCAAACATGGTCCTGTTTTATCAATTGCTGTGCGGATCAACGGGCAGTTCATTACCTCTGTCAATTGAATATGTAGCTGAAAGTTGTGTGTGCATTTGTATCTATTTAAGCAATAAAGATGGTGACGCTAAAATATTAAACATTGTTATTTTACCTTTAACTAGGAAAGTCAGTTAAGAACAAATTCTTATTTTCAATGAGAGCCTGTGTAACGGCCGTCGTTCAAATGAGACCAAGGTGCAGCGGAGGATGTGTTCATCTTACAAGATATTTTAATAACCGAATGAACACTATACAAAAAGAACCAAAAAACAACCAGCAACAGTTCTTTCAGGAACAAACTAAACAGAAAACATTCACCCACAAACCCCAAAGGAAAAACAGGCTGCCTATGTATGACTCTCAATCAGCAACAACGATCTACACCTGTTCCTGATTGAGAGCCATACACGCCGAAACAAAGAAAACCACCAACATAGAAAAAGAAACCTAGAACGCCCACCCATGTCACACCCTGGCCTAACCAAAAATAGAGAACAAAAAACCCTCTCTATGGCCAGGGCGTTACAGCCTGCCCCTGAACGACAGATTTTTATCTTGTCAGCTCGGGGATTCGATCTAGCAACCTTTCGGTTACAAGTCCAATGCTAGGCTACCTGCCGCCCCTATTAGTATTCAGACCCCTTCACTTTTTGTTATGTTACAGCATTATTCTAAAATGTATTAAATCATTTTTTTCTCCTCATCAAACTACACACAATACACCATAATGACAAAGCAAAAACAGGTTTAAAGGAATGTTTGCAAATGTATACAGCCTTATTATGAAATGTATTAAATCGTTTTTTTCCCCTCATCAATCTACACACAATACCCCATAATGACAAAGAAAAAACTGTTTTTTAGAAATGTTAGCAAATGTATATAAAAAAAACTTCAGACCCTTTAGTCAGTACTTTGTTGAAGCAGCTTTGGCAGCAATTACAGCCTTGAATCTTCTTGGGTAGGACACTACAAGCTTGGCACACCTGTATTTGGGGAGTTTCTACCATTCTTCTCTGCAGATCCTCTCAAGCTCTGTCAGGTTGGATGGGGAGCATCGCTGCACAGCAATTTCCAGGTCTCTCCAGAGATGTTCGATCGGGTTCATGTCCGGAATCTGGCTGGGCCACTCAAGGACATTCAGAGACTTGTCCCGAAGCCGCTCTTGCCTTGTCTTGGCTGTGTGCTTGGGGTTGTTGTCCTGTTGGAAGGTGTTACGAGAATTAAGTTATCAATGTTCTTAAACCGAACTTCAATTAAACTACTCAGTCTGCCCCCCCAGAGTGTGTAAGATTCTGGTTGAATGAAGCAGACGCATAGCCAGCCTACAAGGGTCAAAATGTTTATTTATGAGAGCTCTCAAATTCATACAATGCACACAGCCTTTCATATTACCACACACACACACAAATAAACGTACTTCAGTAGAGAACTCCACCCAGCTTTAGGCGGCTGTATTTTTCCACAGTACCCAGACCACCTGTCTCCTTATCTTTTGCCAGCCTAGCCGTTTTCGGGCAGTTGTTCCCCTCCCTAGGGAGGCCCTGTTCCTCTCACAAGGTCGTCTTATCAACTCTGCCCTGTTCATTTTGAAATAGTAACAGTGTCTTACTCACACACAGTATTGGAATATAGTTTTTAACCCATTATTATAGCCTTATAATTTCGAATACATTTCAACAGGTTATATGCTTTCTGAGTGAAATCATTGAGTCAAACCTTTAATCATATAATTTCCATTACAGAAGGTGAACCTTCGCCCCAGTCTGAGGTCCTGAGCGTTCTGGAGCAGGTTTTCATCAAGGATCTCTCTGTACTTTGCTCTGCTCATCATTCCCTTGATCCTGACTAGTCTCCCAGTCCCTGCCGCTGAAAAACATCCCCACAGCATAATGCTGCCACCACCATGCTTCACCGTAGGGATGGTATTGGCCAGGTGATGGGCGGTGCCTGATTTTCTCCAGACGTGGCACTATGCATTCAGGCCAAAGAGTTCAATCTTGGTTTCATCAGACCAGAGAATCTTGTTTGTCATGGTCTGAGAGTGATTAGGTGACTTTTGGCAAACTCCAAGCGGGCTGTCATGTGCCTTTTACTGAGGAGTGGCTTCCGTCTGGCCACTCTAACATAAAGGCCTGAGTGCTGCAGAGATGGTTGTCCTTCTGGAAGGTTCTCCCATCTCCACAGAGGAACTCTGAAGCTCTGTCAGAGTGACCATCGGGTTCTTGGTCACCTCCCACACAGATACCAATTCCCCATTCCAAGCTGAAAGACTAAGGCCAATAATCCCAATTAAAAACACTACTTCTCAGTTTCACCCCCAGTTCTCATTTGCCGCTAACGAGTGATCGAGCTGGTTAATTGAGGTCAAAAGTCCTCCTCATCTACTGATTGCACTTTCACCATCCCCCTTTCTCCCCCTCTCCCACCACCCCTCTCCCTGTGAGTGACAGTGACCCTCTTTGGTGCCATGTAAATCTGAAGGACCAGAGGAGATACTGTCTGACCCAGGCTCTCAGCCTCTTCCTAATCCCTGAAAGAGACACCCCTGAGCGGGGACAGACACACATTTTTACACAACACCAGGCTTATCTACAGCCAGCCCCTACCTACTCTAAGCTGTAGCCACAGTGATATTGGAACAGAACAAATCCTCAGCTGTCACAGCACTATCAGAGAGAGAGAAAGAGAAAAAGAGATAGAGGCCCCCTCCTCCTTCTGACAAGATCTGGTCGTCTCACACGGCGTCCGTATCAGTGGCTGACGTCAATGGCCAATAGAGATAATGAAGCACTGAGGGTGGTTTGATCGTTTGGTGGCTCCCATGCAGTAAAACTGTGTGTTTGAGTGTGTGTGTACCTCAGTGGGAAAAGAAAACTAACAGAACCACTGTGGTCAACAAACACTGGTCCAATCACACCCACAACTCAGTTCTTTTCTCTTTGGTGACAATCCCTCATCAACCAATCCCTCATCAACCAATCCCTCATCAACCAGTGTTTCCTTTCACTCTTAGTAAATTACACATTAAATGACATGTGGCCACAATAGTATAGGCATAGGTTGAAGCTCAGTGTTATATTCAAATCTCCTTATCATCATATCTAAACCAATGACACCAATCTCAATGAAAATTTGCAAATGAACTTTATTGGAGGTACACAACACATTCCCCGCCTCTCGTCATGAGCCGTCAGGCCGTTACCGAGAACAACATACCAGATTTTTTTAACTGAGTTAAGTGTATTTTCTGCGCCATCCTAGCTCATATTCTAGACGTCGGATTAAAACGAGGCTATCGTGTCCATAAAGTGACCATTGGACTTAAAAAATGCCATATTGACTAAGTTTGTAGGTGCAACAGTTTTTTATAAAATGTATAATTTATCGCTCTCCCCAGATCATTTCTGTCCATTATTAAGAACCAACGATGTTCTACCTTTTTATAGCATTTCTGACAATGCTAACATATTTTCATTCGAATCTCAGCGTCCTTGGCTGCTATTATAGCCAGCTAGCTCACCAACTAGCCAGCAGCTACAAGTCAATGAGACTGTACCAATGTTGACAATATATCCTGGATAGCTAGCTACATTCTTCCATAAAGCATAGCTAGCTGTGTAAAGTGCATAGTCAACTTCAAACTTTGGGAAACTGCCATGCTGCTAACTTATAATATATGCAATTGGCATTGCTCATCTATTTACTCTGGCATGATTGCCAAACTGGCAAGGTTGCTATGTGTGCAGCCAGACGTCAGTTTCAGCATAAACACCGCTAGCCTACATTAACTCAACCAAGATCAGCCTCTCACCAAACAAACTGTAGCTGATAAAACTCATCGTCTTGCTAAGAAACAGTTAGCCATGTTAAATCTAAACCCGGCCAATGCACATGCAAGTAGCGCATTGGCTGCGCATTGCAACACATGCTAGCTAGCTACCTAATTAGCTAGATCAACACATGAGACCGACATATTGCTGCTCGAGCATCCAGAACAAATTCTAGCCCTTACCTTATTATGATTTAATTCAGTACACCCTCCTCTGTCAATGCAATTTACTTCATGCCATTTTAACCCAAATTTGTCTGATTGATCAACAGTGTCAAGTTACTTTTCAGTAAGTAAAATTATGTTGAAGTTGGCTTCATTTTAGGTTCTGAATGGAAGGTGAAAAGACGTCTTTTCAGGAAGTTTAAAATATGTATTTTCCGGATGTTGAAAACATGTTTTTTTTTAGGACATTGAAAATTGGTATTTTCCGGAAATCGAAAATCCACATTTTCCAGACTTTGAAATCAGGTTCATTTTCGCCTCTGAATGAATGTTGAAAAAACTTTCTATACTTTTTTTTACTGTAATGTACTGCACTCCGCTGTGCTCTACTGCAGTGGTTCTCAAACCTCTCCTCGGGATACTCCAGTCATTTCACCATTTTTCTCTAGCTCTGAACTAGCTATTGAAGAGCTTGAGGATTAGTTGACAAGTTGAATCAGGTGTGCTATCTCTGGAATAGATACAGATAGAAATCTGGGACGATCCCTACGGTGAAGCATGGTAGTGGCAGCATCATGCTGTGGGGATGTTTTTCAGTGGCAGGGACTGGGAGACTAGTCAGGATCGAGGGAAAGATGAACGGAGTAAAGTACAGAGAAATCCTTGATGAAAACCTTCGGGACAAGTCTCTGAATGTCCTTGAGTGGCCCAACCAGAGCCCGGACATGAACCCGATCAAACTTCTCTGGAGAGACCTGAAAATAGCTGTGATGCTCCCCACCCAACCTAACAGAGCTTGAGAGGCTAGTAGAGAATGGGAGAAGCTCCCCAAATACAGGTGTGCCAAGCTTGTAGCGTCATACCCCAAAAGACTTGAGGCTGTAATCGCTGCCACATGTACTTCAACAAAGTACTGAGTGAAGGGTCTGAATACTTATTTAAATGTGATATTGCAGTTTAGCATTTTTATACATTTGCTAAAATGTAAAAAATATGTTTTTGCTTTGTCATTATTGGGTATTGTGTGTAGATTGATGAGGGGAAAAAGCGATTTAATCCATTTTAGAATAAGGCTGTAACGTAACAAAATGTGGAAAAGTCAAGAAGTCTGAATACTTTCTGAATGCACTGTATCTCAGTTATTGTAGGTACATTTTTCCTTAACAAAGTATCTATCAGAAAAGTCTGTGCTACTAGAGGGGAAAAAATAGTCACGTGCATATAACTACAAGGCTTCAATGTCACGATTTTTACATATTGAAATTAGACCGTGTTGCTCTATTATCATCATCGAAGTGGAGCTGAAGATATCCCCAATGAACCTATGGGAACCTATTTCCTATGGGCTCTGGTCAAAAGTAGTGCACTTTATAGAGAAAAGAGTGCCATTTGGGACACAATCTCTGAGCCGTTTCTCCAGCAAGAGGGATATTGGATCAATGTGAACACGAACAAAAGTAACGTGTGCAGACAGATGGGTGATATTGCCAGTAAGCTATCATACAGTATGTACTGTAATAGATACTTGGGATATTGCCTTGAGGCATCAACACACTGTATTTTATAATAGTATTCCTACCATAGTGTGTGTGGATGTGGTAAAGAGATGCATTTCTATAGCCTTGTCCCAGATCTGTTTGTGCTGTCTTGCCAACTCGTAAGGTTATTGTCATGATATGCCAAACAATGACAATGACCATAGGAGTTGGCAAGACAGCACAACTAGATCTAGGACCAGGCTACTATTGCTATGCATAAAAGAAGCCAATAATTAATCAATAAGTATATCAATCTATAGCTAATCAATGATCAGAGGATAAGGGCATTTAATGGGTCCTTGAGCGTCACAACAGTATCTCACATAGCTCCTGGGTGCTTTCCCTTATCCTAACCTCAACCATTAGTTGGGAAATGCAAAACTGACCCAAGATCAGCCTCTAGGGGCAATGTCTTCACCCTACTCCATCTCATATAGCCATGCCACTGAGACTAAGGTTGCACTCTAATCAAAGGTCATGGAAATGAGGTCACACGCTCCTGCAATTTCAAGGCTCGTGGGACAGACTAGCTGAAATAATGTCCCCAATGTCCCAAAAGCAGTCATGGAGAGTCTCACACACACACGTTATGGTTTTCAGGGGGAATGAAAAGAGAGCCTGTGGTGCAACTTCTGCTTTTGGACGTTAACAAGCTGACACACCGTCTTAACTCCTCCTCCACATTAACTGGATTGGTTGAACCGCAAAACAGTGCCTGAGGAAGGCATGCAAGGACCCAACAGACCCCAGCCATGAGCTGTTATCTCACTTGCCATCAGGCAGAGATGATCAGAGCATGAGGTCTTCTTTATTTTACCTTTATTTAACTAGGCAAGTCAGTTAAGAACAAATTCTTATTTTCAATGACAGCCTAGGAACAGTGGGTTAACTGCCTTGATCAGGGACTAACAACAGATTTGTACCTTGTCAGCTCAGGGATTTGAACTTGCAACCTCTCGGTTACTAGTCGAACTAGGCTACGCTGCCACTGCCTACTAACAGGCTCAGAGACAGTTTCTATCTACAAGCTATTAGACTGCTGAACCCTTGAACTGTACTGACCATCTCCACAGACTCTCCACACCTGCACACATGCACTCCCTCACACACCTACACACCCACACGGACATACACACATATACATTCATGCTACACACACATCACAACTGCTGCTATCAGACCTTTCCCCAATACACGTGTAAACATTGGAGCATAAATTATGCCTTCTTGTATTATACTTGTATAAAATGTGTATTCTATTCCATTTACTTTATGTTTGTATTCTTATCTCTTATTATTTCTTATTGTTGTTGCATTATTGAGATGGAACCTGCAAGAAAGCATTCCGTTGGACGGTGTATTCCATACATATGACTAATAAATCTCCTAACAGGGATGGGGCACATAGCAGTGTGATGAAACCAGCCTGACTTCCTCCCTTCACCTCTGGGTCATGTAAAGAGCGGTCAAATTGCGTAACAGTCATGGTCAGCTGTGTCTCTCGTAGGCTGTTCTTGCCTGGTCCCCTGTCTTGTTAAAATTTAGGGCAGCTACACACACACACACACACACACACACACACACACACACACACACACACACACACACACACACACACACACACACACACACACACACACACACACACACACACACACCAGTGGAGCCTGATGGGAGGAGCTATAGGAGGACAGACTCATTGTAGTGGCTGGAATGGAATGTTGGAACGGAGTCAAATGTGGCTTCCATATGTTTGATGTGTTTGATACCGTTCCATTTATTCCATTCCAGCCATTACTATGAGCCCGTCCTCCTATAGCTGCTCCCATCAGCCTCCACTGACATACACTGCATGTTACAGCTCAGTCTGGAAGTTGAAAGAGAAACAGCCAGCCAGGGGGAGAGGGTGTGTGTTTGAACCAGGAACAGGAGCAGTCTGTGTGGCTGTGACTCTGCCTCTCTCTGCCTGGTGTTGTGTTTGGCTCTGGCTCTCCTTCCTGAAAGACCATAAGTAGGCCTGCTGGCCGGATGACTGGATGACGACACACTAGGAGGATATGGTTAAGGATGTGTGTGTGTGTAAGTGTGTGTCTGCGTGCATTTGTGAGCTATCGTTCTGTTTGCTCTGTGGTTTTGTTACCATGAGGATGACGACAGTTGTAGGCCGATGAGAGCAGATGAGGGCAGATGACACACCCATTCGACGAAATTATACATTTCCTCTGATTAAAGGAACTGATCATTATTGATCCTGCGGGGAAGAGATGTGAATTTCAGTGTAATTACATTTGAATAATTCAACATTGATGATTGAAGAGTCTGGTAGCGTCCCTGCAGAGAAGCGGTAAAGCATGTCAATAACATCAACCGCTATTTCTGCCTGATAGTCAATAACTAGTGTCACTCAAAGAGAAAAGGATTGCAATTATCTTTAATGAGTTGTGAAAAACATTAACTACCCGTTTAATGAAATCAATCTCGTGTGTTTTCTTAAGGTGGCTCTTTCGTCATGGGTGGCTTCCAGGAAGTAAAACAAGTGTGTTTGTGTAAACGTGTATGTGTATGTGTGTGTGTGTGTATGTGTGTTTTTGTATGTGTGTACAGTGAGGGAAAAAGTATTTGATCCCCTGCTGATTTTGTACGTTTGCCCACTGACAAGGAAATGATCAGTCTATAATTTTAATGGTAGGTTTATTTGAACAGTGAGAGACAGAATAACAACAAAATAATCCAGAAAAATGCATGTCAAAAATGTTATAAATTAATTTGCATTTTAATGAGGGAAATAAGTATTTGAGCCCCTCTCAATCAGAAAGATTTCTGGCTCCCAGGTGTCTTTTATACAGGTAACGACCTTAGATTAGGAGCACACTCTTAAAGGGAGTGCTCCTAATCTCAGTGAAGGACTGAAATCCTGCAGCGCCCGCAAGGTCCCCCTGCTCATGAATACATATACATGCCCGTCTGAAGTTTGCCAATGAACATCTGAATGACTCAGAGGACAACTGGTGAAAGTGTTGTGGTCAGATGAGACCAAAATGGAGCTCTTTGGCATGAACTCAACTCGCCGTGTTTGGAGGAGGAATGCTGCCTATGACCCCAAAAACACCATCTTCACCGTCAAACATGGAGGTGGAAACATTATGCTTTGGGGGTGTTTTTCTGCAAAGGGGACAGGACAACTTCACCGCATCAAAGGGACGATGGACGGGGCCATGTATCGTCAAATCTTGGGTGAGAACCTCCTTCCCTCAGCCAGGGCATTAAAAATGGGTCATGGATGGGCATTCCAGCATGACAATGACCCAAAACACATGGCCAAGGCAACAAAGGAGTGGCTCAAGAAGAAGCACATTAAGGTCCTGGAGTGACCTAGCCAGTCTCCAGACCTTAATCCCATAGAAAATCTGTGGAGGGAGCTGAAGGTTCGAATTGCCAAACGTCAGCCTCGAAACCATAATGACTTGGAGAAGATCTGCAAAGAGGAGTGGGACAAAATCCCTCCTGAGATGTGTGCAAACCTGGTAGCAAACTACAACAAACGTCTGACCTCTGTGATTGCCAACAAGGGTTTTGCCACCAAGTACTAAGTCATGTTTTGCAGAGGGGTCAAATACTTATTTCCCTCATTAATGCAAATCATTTTATAACATTTTTGACATGCGTTTTTCTGGATTTTTTTGTTGTTATTCTGTCTCTCACTGTTCAAATAAACCTACCATTAAAATTATAGACTGATAATTTCTTTGTAAGTGAGCAAATGTTCAAAATCAGCAGGGGATGAAATACTTTTTTCCCTCACTGTATGTATGTGTGGTGTTTGTGTTGGTTTTTGCAGATGTTTCAACCCCTGTCTGAGCGACACTACAGACGTGATTCTGTGTGTTGTCGCTGAAAGGTGGGAGGTATGCAGATGGCCCTCCTCTGTCTCCCTGTGTGACACCCTCACTAATCTCCTATCAGCTTTGATGAAAACAGTGGCCCACATTCAAAACGCAGGAAACAGGTCACCCACGATATATCATCTAGCCTAGCCCCCGATCTGTTGGTACTGACTTGCCGAGTTGGTAGGACAGCACAAACAGATCCCGGGACCAGGGTTGGCAAGAGAGCACAAACAGATCTGGGACCAGGGTTGGCAAGACAGCACAAAGCGATCTGGGCCAGGCAATATAATATAAACACATCTTGACCTAACCCATCTCTGATGAGTTTGTCTCTCCTATTGTCCATGCTGAAGTTAGTTCCTGCGCCAGTCGATCCCAGTACTTACAGCACCTAAAGCTTTGCCGATACAAGCCAATTCATGTCACCGCAGGCAACGTTATGTCACAATGGACAACCTCCGTGCATAGATAGGTGTTGGGGTTTTGCCGTCTGTGTGTGCTGGGCCGGTGGCATTCTGTACAGACCATGGAGTCAACCCATCTTCTACTCTCCCCTAGAAGAATAATGTATATATGTATCATTATTAAGGGATGTATGCACAATATTTACACAATACATCATGTCAACTACAGTAGAACAATAGGTATGCATGCCTGTATTTGCTGACTGCATTTTACCTCTATATATCATTACACGCTAGACTATATTCAGCTTTACACTAACCAAACCCCTCCCTCCCTCTCTCCCTCTTTGCCAACATATCTTACCTCCTTCCCTCTCTGCCAACATACATTGCCTCCCTTCATACCTCCCAATGGAGCTCTTGTCCCTGTCCCTGCCTCCTGGTTCTCTCTCCAGAAAGTCCAGCCCTCCTTTCATCCCTGACCAGGGAACAGTATTGTCATGGTGGGTAAGGCTCTGAATGTCAACCTGGCCTTGGGTCACTGTGGCCTGGATGTCAACATGGGAGTGCAGGGTAAACAAGTGGTTTTAGTCAGAGGGCGGTTCCTCAGAGGATTCACCCCACACTTCGAGGGTTAGGTTAGGCTAGGTCAGCCAGTATGTCAGCCTGTCTGTATGTGGGCATGGAGAGCTTTGGAAAGGCCCACTGCAGGCTAACTCCTCAAGCCTTTCAGACTGCTACTGACTGATTATTGTTTGTTTAGGAGGCTGGCGAGGGGAGGACGGCTCATAATAATGGCTGAAATGGAGTGAATGGAATGGTATCAAACACATCAAACACCTGGTTTCCATGTGGTGGTTACCATTCTATTGACTTCATTCCAGCCTTTATTATGAGTCCTCCTCCCCTCACCAGCCTCCACTGGTGAAATCCTTTTACTTAGAAGATCTTCTGTTTGTTCTAATTAAGTATGTATCTTGGACTGTTCTGCTGTCTATACTACAGGAACAACTGTTTTTAGATTGACAATGGGCTTGCACTTGTGTCCCGATGGATGGAATTATATTGAGTTACATCTGACTGTCCACCCTGCGTGGCTATAGCCTGATTAAACCAGACTGAATGCTTTCCTCAATGGTGAGCACAGCGTTCGGTCTCATTTAACCAGGCTAGCATACTTATGACCACACATAATAACAGTGAAAAGAGACATCATTAGCTTGATGTAACGTACTTAGCATGACAGTTACAAATTATGGAATGATGATGAGTTGATTTGAATGACGTGACTTCTCAAACATAGTTACATGGAATCATTTTGATTAATGGCAATCTGATTTAGATCGAACATGATTTAGCACACATGCAAAAACAATCACACCAAATGAACATGACAACATTAGGCCATGTCATGTCTCATCCACTCACACACACAACGCCAACGGTGATGATGAACTATGTATGCCCTGGTCCGTTATTGTAATGATATGCTGCGCTACATGTATGACTGTGTGATGGTCCCACTTTGACTACTGCTGTAGGGTTGGGAAGAGCAGCAGCACTGAGAATGGATGGATAAGCCCAGAGTCAATGTCATATACGGTATATGACCCACTGTCAAACGGAGGCTAATGTTGAGAACAAAATCTAACATTGAGGTTGCTATTATACTAGACTAGACTTGACGAGACTATAATATAGTATTCTATATTATATTAAACTATATTATACTATACTCTACTCTACTATACTGTAATAGACTATACTATTATCTGCTATACTATATTCTACTATACTATACTATATTAGATTATACAATATCCTACTATATTATATTATACTATACTATATCATACTATATTATAGTATATTATACTATACTATACTATACTAGATTATACTCTACTATTGTCACGTCCTGATCAGTAAAGAGGTTATTTGTTATTGTAGTTTGGTCAGGAAGTGGCAGGGGGTGTTTGTTTAATGTGTTTCGGGGTTTGTTGGGCAATGTTCTATGTTAGTCTATTTCTATGCCTGTGTCTAGTTTATCTATTTCTATGCTTAGTTTATTGGTTTGACCTTCAATTGGAGGCAGCTGTTTCTCGTTGCCTCTAATTGAAGGTCCTATTTAGTAGGGGTGTTTTTTCATGGGTTTCTGTGGGTAGTTGTTCCGTGTTTAGCGTTTAGCCTGACAGGACTGTCTTCGTCGTCATTGTTTGTTATTTTGTTTTGTGTTCATGTTCCTTCAATAAAAGAAGATGAGCATACACATTCCGCTGTGCCTCGGTCCCATCTTTCCGACTGACGTGACAACTATAATATGCTATAATATATTATACTAAATTATACTATATTTTACTATATTGTACTATATTATACTGTACTACACTGTAATATACTATAACACACTATTCTATATTATATTAAACTATATTATACTATCCTCTACTGTAATATACTATACTGTAATATACTATACTATTTTCTACTATACTAAATTCTACTATATTCTACTATACTCTATTATACTGTACAACACTGTAATATACTATAATATACTATTATTTTCTATACTATATTATACTATACTATATTATTTTATGCTATACTATATTACAATATACTATATTCTACTATACTATACTATATTATACTGTACTATACTATGCTATTCTATAATGTACTATACAATGCTATACTATATTATACTATGCTATACTATATTATCATATGCTATATTTTACTATACTATATTATACTGTACTATACTGTGATATACTGTATTGTACTATGCTATACTATATTATAATATAATATGCAATACCATACTATACAACATCCTCTATATATGGCTCTGGATAGACCCTAATAAAGTTGTCCTTCCTTCCCTTGGTGATTGACCAGAGAGAGAATCCCTCCCTTGTCCCCTCTTTCCCTCTATCCTAAGCCCCTGTGGTGATCCCCTGTGTCCACCACCCTGCTCTCCCCATGTATGCTGTCCCCTCCAGCACCATGTAGATGAGCTGTCCTATCCTTACTGCTTAACTGAGTGAGCTGTCCCAATCCTTATTGTGTGGTGCCCAAGGGACAGCCTCTGATTTAATGCAAAGTGACTCATGTTGAGCACAATGTGTATTCTTAATGATTTGACAATGACTGTAATTATGAAGATAACTGTCATACAGCCATAGTAGGATGCCAACCAGTTGAGAGAGGGGCCGTGCTAAAACAGAGATAGAAAGGGAGAGATACAGAGCCAGAGAGAACATAGGAATATCCTGCTAGAGTTGTCACCTGCCCCTAGTTACCTGGCATCCACTGTATTGTAGAGAGACTCCAATGACAAAACTTGCACTGGGAAGCATACAAAAATCACAGGTTTAGATACAACTTGAATACAGAGGGGTTTAAATATAGTATTTCAAGTGGTCAATCAGCTTAGGTGGTCATTAAACCAACTCCACGCCCTTTAAATGCATATTTGTCTATTCTATCGGCCCTACAATGATGCTGTTCATCTATAGTGAGATCTCTGAGATGATACACCAGGGAAATAACTAATACTCTTGGTGCCACAGACTCCCCATGCCACTTCACTGTGCCAGTCTATGCCAGTCTGGCTGTGCCTCAGCGTCTGCCTAGGCCCAGGTATGGTCAAGAGTAACTCATTAACCTCTGAGCTCACAGCTTTACAGGCTGCCTGATAACAGTCCTGCCAGGGCTGAATGGGCATGGTGCTGCCCAGTGACCTGACCCAGCTAGAAGAGTCCTCTGTGTAGGCTGCAGGAGGTGTGTGTGTGTGTGTGTGTGTGTGTGTGTGTGTGTGTGTGTGTGTGTGTGTGTGTGTGTGTGTGTGTGTGTGTGTGTGTGTGTGTGTGTGTGTGTGTGTGTGTGTGTGTGTGCATGTGTGTGTGTGTGTGAATAACTGACCAAGAATGTACTACCACTGACTATACAATTAACAGGAAAGCATATTGCTGAAAAAATGGCATACCTATCACCAAAAAGACTGGCACTGCTAATGACTTGAAATGCACAATTACATTGAAAACTATACTGAACACTGCACAAATGCATTTAAATAGGATCTATATTTGTACATAATCTACAAATGCTGGAAGGCAAACCACATAGTACATTCCAAGTTCATTTGTACCACAACAATGGCTATTGTTTTGCTGTTTCTTTGTTTGAAAACCTGTGACAACCATCCACTCTAAGAAGGAAGATAAAGTAATTGTATTCTATTGTATACTATTCTATTTTGTTCTATTCTATTCTGTTCCTGTTCTATTCTGTTCCTATTCTATTCTATTCTATTCTATCCTATTATATTATATTCAATTACATCATATTCTATTCTGTTCCTGTTCTATTCTGTTCCTATTCTATTCTATCCTATTATATTATATTCAATTATATCATATTCTATTCTATTCTGTTCCTATTCTATCCTGTTCTTGTCACGTCCTGACCAGTAAAAGGGGTTATTTGTCATTGTAGTTTGGTCAGGGCGTGGCAGGGGGTGTTTGTTTTGTGTGTTTTTGGTTTAGGTTCTATGTTTTCTATTTCTATGTTTAAATCTAGTTTTCTATTTCTATGTTGGGGTTTTGGTAGGACCTCCAATTAGAGGCAGCTGGTTGTCGTTGTCTCTAATTGGAGGCCATATTTAGTTGGGGTTTGTTTCACTTGTGTTTTGTGGGGGGTTGTTTTCCTGTATAGCCTGTGTTCCCTTACGGAACTGTTTTGTCGTTTGTTTATTTTGTTTAAGTGTTCACGTTACTTCAAATAAAGAAGATGAGCACTTTACCCGCTGCGCCTTGGTCCAATCCTTACGACGCCTATGACAGTTCTATTCTATCCTTTTCTATTCTGTTCCTGTTCTATTCTGTTCCTATTCTATCATATTCTATCCTATTCAATTATATCCTAGTCTATTTTATCGTATTCTATTATATTCTATCCTATTATATTCTGTCCTATTCTTTTCTGTTCAATCAAATTCTATTCTGTACTGATTTATTCTCTTCTCTACTATATTTTACTAAATTGTCCTCTATTCTCCTAACACATGTTGTGTTCAACCAATGTTGCATGGAGTGTGTTCATCACCATATCTGGATCTGGCCTGTTGCTACCAACCGTTACAGAAATACACTGAGGAGTAAGACGAAACAAGGATTAACACGCAAACCATGAATATTCCTTAACCTGGGGCGGATTTCATCTAATTCTGAAACAAGACGTGGTTGTGAGAGAAATTAATTTGGTGCATAAACAAACGACAATATGTTTCCCGCGGTCGTTTCACCCGCCTTTTTTTCGGTGAGGGCAGAACATGATTAATAAGGCTGTCGCTCTCCGTCGGCTGTGAGAATTAATAAAATGTAACATGATTAAAACGGGTTCTTGTGTATTTTGGGTGTTCCTGGGGGAGAGGGGTGGTGGGTGGTGGGGTGTGAGGTGCTGAGATGCTGAGATGCTGTTATCGATAAAAAGAGAGTCGATGGCAAATGGGCAAGGCAAAACATTTACAAGGAAGGAAAACAGACCCACTCCATTAGACTGATCCCAGTTCATAGTGAAAACCCATCCCAAAAGGCACCCTATTCCCTACATAGTAAACTAGTTTTTGACCATACCCTATTGGCCCTGGTCAAAAGTAGTGCACTACATGTGGAACAGGGTGCCATTTTGGATGCAACCTATTTCTGGAGGTTTTTCTGGCCTCTCTAGTTCCTCCAGTGTCCTCTGTACATACAGGTCACATACCCCCTCTACCTCCCACTTGCCCCCCAAAGGCAAGGTAATGAGTATATTACTTTGTACATACCTGTGCAGCTTAATGCCTGAAACTCTAATTCCACACCGTGTTTGGCCATGGCAACGTACTGCAGCCCCTCATTGCCTTCTTCCTATGTGATAGATGGAAAAAACACAGCGTTGAATTATTGATTGAGTGTGTGGGTCCAAAATGGCACCCTTTCCCCTATATAGTGCACTACTTCTGAAATGGCACCATTTTCCCTTTATAGTGCACTACTCCTGATCATAGCCTGGTCAAAAACAGTGCACTATATTTATTTATTTTATTTAACATTTATTTAACCAGGTAGGCAAGTTGAGAACAAGTTCTCATTTACAATTGCGACCTGGCCAAGATAAAGCAAAGCAGTTCGACACATACAACAGCACAGAGTTACACATGGAGTAAAACAAACATACAGTCGATAATACAGTAGAAAAACAAGTCTATATACAATGTGAGCAAATTAGGTGAGATAAGGGAGGTAAAGGCAAAAAAGGCCATGGTGGCAAAGTAAATACAATATAGCAAGTAAAACACTGGAATGGTAGATTTGTAGTGGAAGAAAGTGCAAAGTAGAAATAATGGGGTGCAAAGGAGCAAAATAAATAAATAAATAAATACAGTAGGGGAAGAGGGAGTTGTATGGGTTAAATTATAGATGGGCTATGTACAGGTGCAGTGATATATTGGGAACAGTGTGTTATTTGGGATGCATCCTGAATGTATGATTGACAGCTCGGTGGATACAGAAAATGACTTGTCACATATGAGGCAATGCAACCCGGGAGAGGAAGAAGTGAGAACACGCCAAATTGCTCTAGTGAGGGAGGAAGACAAGAGAGGAAAAGAACTAGTGGAAGGTGGAAATGTTGTCATTAAAAAACACTGACAAGTGACAATCAGCATTTTGTTCAGAGAAAGGACAAAATTCTGACAATGACTCCACATGACTAGTTTTCACCTCTTCGAAGCTCAAACAACACCTAGGATGCAGAGTACTGTGCCTGCAACATCCTGTTTTAATGTATTTTCTGATTTGACTGAACAGATAGAGATAGAGGACGACAGTGGGGAAAGATACAGAGAGGTTGTGTCAGTAGACCAGTAGGCCGGATTCAAACCTCTGACACCCTAGACAAGCCACGATAACATATCCAATCCATATACAACATGTCTTCTGTGCGGTTGGTTTATAGTTTGGGTGCCTATTGGAGTTAGCTGAGTTAGCTAGCTCTGTCTGTAGTTACAGCTGCATGCCCTGAGGTGATGGAGGTTCTGTTTGAAATGAGCTCATTTCAGGAAGATCTGTCAATATTTGGCCACCAAACAAGAAGCCTTTACAACATCCATTTTTCTGAAAGTCAGTGCAAATGTCACAGGATAAAACATCTACTTTCAAGCTATGTCTGACAGCGAGAGTGCAATCAGACTGAATGCTGGGAGGATCCGGGAGGCTGGGAGGATGCACCTCCTATTCATTCCCCCATCATTTCCATTCTATTTACACTATATACACACAAGTATGTGGAGACCCTATCAAAATATTGGATTGGGCTATTTCAGCCACACCCATTGCTGACAGATGTATAAAATCGAGCACACCGCCATGCAATCTCCATAGACAAACATTGGCAATAGAATAGCCTTACTGAAGATCGAGCACACCGCCATGCAATCTCCATAGACAAACATTGGCAATAGAATAGCCTTACTGAAGAGCTCAGTGACTTTCAATGTGGCACCATCATAGGACGCCACCTTTCCAACAAGTTAAGTTTGTCAAATGTCTGCCCTGCTAGAGCTGCCCCGGTCAACTGTAAGTGCTGTTATTGTGAAGTGGAAACGTCTAGGAGCAATAACAGCTCAGCCGCGAAGTGGTAGGCTACACAAGCTCACAGAACAGGACCGCCGAGTGCTGAAACGCGTAGTGTATAAAAATCGTCTGTCCTCAGTTGCAACACTCACTACCGAGTTCCAAAATGCCTCTGGAAGCAACATCAGCACAAAAACAGTTCTTCAGGAGCTTCTTGAAATGGGTTTCCATGGCCAAGTAGCCGCACACAAGCCTAAGCTCACCATGCGCAATGCTAAGCGTCGGCTGGAGTGGTGAAAAGCTTGCCGCCATTGGACTCTGGAGCAGTGGAAACGTGTTCTCTGGAGTGATGAATCACACTTCACCATCTGGCAGTCCGACGGACTAATCTGGGTTTGGCGGTTGCCAGGAAACACTACCTGTCCAAATGCATAGTGCCAATTGTAAAGTTTGGTGGAAGAGGAATAATGGTCTGGGGCTGTTTTTCATGGTTCGGGCTAGGCCCCTTAGTTGCAATGAAGGGAAATCTTAATGCTTCAGCATACAATGACATTCTAGACAATTCTGTGCTTCCAACTTTGTGGCAACAGTTTGGGGAAGGCCATTTCCTGTTTCAGCATTACAATGACCTTTGCACAAAGCGAGGTCCATACAAAAATGGACCTCGCACAACTCGCACAACTCCATATTAATACCTATGATTTTGGAATAAGATTTTTGACAAGCAGGTGTCCACATACTTTTGGCCACATAGAGTATGTGCGTGTGTACTATATGACTGAAACCTGGGAGATACGCCTGTAGGTTTCATTGCAGCTTGGCCAGCCCTGACAGAGTTGTCTATCCAGCTGACGTCTTTACTATCGAAGCTGTTCATAATGGGTGAAGCTCTCTTAAGGCAGCCCCCCAAACCTCTCTGATTCAGAGTGGTTGGGCTGAAATTCGGAAGACACAGTTCAGTTGAAGGCATTCAGTTGTACAACTGACTAGGTATCCCCCTTTCCCTTTCCCTCTCCGCTCTCCTCTGCTACCTCTCTGACTCCAGCTGTCACAGCAGATGTACTGAGAAGTCTTGATTCATCATAGCTGCTTTTAACTGCTGTTTTACAGGGTAAACCCCCACTATTAGTCAGGCCTGCCCTCGGTAGGGTTCTACCACACAGTGGGAATAGAGAGAGAGGAGGGGAGGGGAGAGAGGTTGTGGGGAGAAAGAGAAGGGGTGGGGTGGGAAAGAGAGAGAGAAAGAGTGAGAGAGAGAAAGTGAGATAGAAAGAGAGGGGATGGGGAAAGAGTGAGAGTTAAAGAAAGAGGGAGAGAAAAGGGGAGGGGGGAAAAGTGAAAGAGTTCCCCCAATGATGCATCAATGCTGTCAGACTCCATAATATTCCGTCTATTCCTTCTACAGTTTTTAAATAGTTTGCGACTTCTTTCATTCTCTCCAATTCGACTGCTTTTCATTCATTGGTATTCCAACGTACAGTACTACTCAGGTACGGATCCTTGGTGTGGCATCTGATATTTTAGAATGATTCAGAGTACAGTAGTTGTTCCTGAAAAAAATACCTTTTACCCCTTTTTCTCTCCAATTTCGTGATATCCAATTGGTAGTTACAGTCTTGTCCCATCGCTGCAACTCCCGTACGGACTCGGGAGAGGCGAAGGTTGAGAGCCATGCGTACTCCGAAACACGACCCTGCCAATCTGCACTGCGTTTTGACACACTGCTTGCCAGCACCACCAATGTGTCAGAGGAAACACTGTACAACTGGCGACCGTGTCAGCGTGCATGCGCCCGGCCTGCCACGGGAGTCGCTAGAACACGATGGGTCAGACATCCCGGCCGGCCAAACCCTCCCTTAACCCGGACGACATTGACCCAAATTTATAAGAGGGGTTTTGATACTGACCATGTCTGGCATTTTACCCTGACTTTGCTGACATGGCATGCTTCCCAAATGGCACCCTATTCCCTACATGGTGCCCTGCTTTGAACCAGAATAGGTGTTTTCCTCAAGGAGTTCACAAAATTCACAACAAACAGGATAAATTATCTGTCTGCAGGGTTTTCTTGTTCTACCCACACAACCCTGTAGAAAAATACAACATACAATACAAACTCAAACCCCAGATTGGAGACTTGAGCACATAATAACGATGCTCTTTGCAAACATTCCACTTAGAACGTGTGGGATCCTATAGTTACAAAACTGAAGCTGTTTTACCTTCTACCAATAACAGATGGTTTGTTTATTATGGGATGTAGAACATAGCTTTGACTTGTAAATGATGCTTACATCCACAGCGTTTACTGTGAATACGATCTTCATGAACGTCACAGAAATGCAGGGCCCTTGTCACATTACATATGCCATTGAGCAGCTGCTTTTACCCAAAGAGACTTACAGTTTTCCTATAGGTTTCCCCAGTGAGAATCAAACCCACCATCCTGGCATTGCAAGCTTAATGCTCTACCAACTGAGCCACAGAGGACCACAATGTGCCTATGATTGAATCCCGGGCCATTGAATTCCGGCCATCTGGAATTGTGGCGGTTGGTGTTTGTTGCCATGGTTGTTTCATACTGTCTGCCCGTCATGAGAAGCATGTGCTGAAAACCAGCCCACTCTGTTTCTATCTGCCAGTCTCTGGCTCTATCATTCAGCTCAGGTTTTAAACACAACACAATTGTTGTCATTATTCTTGTCTCTGAATCCACCGCAGGACACAAAGTGAAGGAATAAATATGTTGTGTTGTTTGCCTTTACTTATTTGGTGATTTATTCAAAATTTCTGTAGGCAAAGAGGAAAGTTCAATAGCGTACAAAACGTGTAAGCATTTGAAATGTCAGGGCCTCGCTCTCTAACTTGTCAACGCAGAGTAACATTCCACTCTACTCTTCCTCTGGCATTCTGGGAAATCAAATGTTGCAGATACCAATAGAATGCTTTTTTGTTATTGTTCGTGAAGAGGTGACAATGTCCAGAGTCAGCATTCAAGGACAAATGCAAAAATGAGATGCCTTTGAGGAATACTGTGCCGATGTGTCCTGAATTGCAATGCCTACTCTCGAAAGTCATGTTGGAAAAATACAAATCAAAGCATGCTTATATACTGTATATTTTCAGCATACATCTGTTATTGTCATTTGGTGTCACACTGAAGGTTCAAATCAAATTTATTTATGTAGCCCTTCTTACATCAGCTGATACCTCAAAGTGCTGTACAGAAACCTAGCCTAAAACCCCAAACAGCAAGCAATGTGTTGAAGCACGGTGGCTAGGAAAAACTCCCTAGAAAGGCCAAAACCTAGGAAGAAACCTAGAGAGGAACCAGGCTATGAGGGGTGGCCAGTCCAGAGATTATAACAGAACATGTCCAAGATGTTCAAATGTTCATAAATGACCAGCATGGTCAAATAATAACAATCACAGTTGTCGAGGGTGCAACAAGTCAGAACCTCAAGAGTAAATGAAAGTTGGCTTTTCATAGCCGATCATTCAGAGTATCTCTATCGCTCCTGCTGTCTCTAGAGAGTTGAAAACAGCAGGTCTGGGACAGGTAGCACGTCCGTTGAACAGGTCAGGGTTCCATAGCCGCAGGCAGAACAGTTGAAACTGGAGCAGCAGCACGGCCAGGTGGACTGGGGACAGCAAGGAGTTATCATGTCAGGTAGTCCTGAGGCATGGTCCTAGGGCTCAGGTCCTCCGAGAGAGAGAAAGAATGAAAGAAAGAGAGAAAGAGAGAATTAGAGAGAGCATACTTAAATTCACCCAGGACACCGGATAAGACAGGAGAAATACTCCAGATATAACAGACTGACCCTAGCCCCCCGACACATAAACTACTGCAGCATAAATACTGGAGGCTGAGACAGGAGGGGTCAGGAGACACTGTGGCCCCATCCGACGATACCCCTGGACAGGGCCAAACAGGAAGGATATAACCCCACCCACTTTGCCAAAGCACAGCCCCCACACCACTAGAGGGATATCTTCAACCACCAACTTACCATCCTGAGACAAGGCCGAGTATAGCCCACAAAGATCTCCGCCACGGCACAACCCAAGGGGGGGCGCCAACCCAGACAGGAAGACCACGTCAGTGACTCAACTCACTCAAGTGACGCACCCCACCTAGGGACGGCATGGAAGAACACTAATAAGCCAGTGACTCAGCCCCTGTAATAGGGTTAGAGGCAGAGAATCCCAGTGGAGAGAGGGGAACCGGCCAGGCAGAGACAGCAAGGGCGGTTCGTTGCTCCAGAGCCTTTCCGTTCACCTTCGCACTCCTGGGCCAGACTACACTCAATCATAGGACCCACTGAAGAGATGAGTCTTCAGTAAAGACTTAAAGGTTGAGACCGAGTCTGCATCTCTCACATGGGTAGGCAGACTATTCCATAAAAATGGAGCTCTATAGGAGAAAGCCCTGCCTCCAGCTGTTTGCTTAGAGATTCTAGGGACAATTAGAAGGCCTACGTCTTGTGACCGTAGCGTACGTGTAGGTATGTACGGCAGGACCAAATCGGAAAGATAGGTAGGAGCAAGCCCATGTAATGCTTTGTAGGTTAGCAGTAAAACCTTGAAATCAGCCCTTGCCTTAACAGGAAGCCAGTGTAGGGTGGCTAACACTGCAGTAATATGATCAGATTTTTTGGTTCTAGTCAGGATTCCAGCAGCCGTATTTAGCACTAACTGAAGTTTATTTAGTGCTTTATCCGGGTAGCCGGAAAGTAGAGCATTGCAGTAGTCCAACCTAGAAGTAACAAAGGCATGGATTAATTTTTCTGCGTCATTTTTGGACAGAAAGTTTCTGATTTTTGCAATGTTACGTAGATGGAAAAAAGCTGCCCTTGAAACAGTCTTGCTATGTTCTTGAAAAGAGAGATCAGGGTCCAAAGTAACGCCGAGGTCCTTCACAGTTTTATTTGAGACGACTGCACAGGTTCACCCCTGTATTGGTATTAAACCTACGAATTGAAGCCAGAGAAGCTACAGCACATTGAAGATCTTTGCCTCAGTTCTTCTAGCTATGTTATGTAGGGCCTTTCTCATGCTTTCCCCATGTATTTCAACCAATGTTATAGTCTCCTGAGATGTTACCTACAACACATGAACTCAGTTTCAACGGTGTAACAAGTGGAAACGGATAGGGTGGTGGTATACAGAATACACCATTAGTGGGAAACACATTGAGCTGCTGTAAGGTTGCAAAACTCCTGTAACTTTACCAAAATGTGCAGGTTTTCCAGTAATCTCGGGTGGAGGAATCTCGGTTGGAGGAGGGAATGAGCAGGACATCTGAATTGCTGAAATGTTGCAGTCCTAAACTGCTGCTTACCACCACAACACTCTGTAAACAATAGCTGGGAATAGTGATGTCATCATAGGCCTAGTTTCTCTCGGCTCCCTACCAGCAACTACCTCAAGCACTGTGACCTCCCTGGAACCCCATGCAGCTAGCACACATATTTTTAACATCAAAGTACAGTGTTGAATTATTCCAATTAAGCCTGCAGCGGTGTAATGTTTGTAGCAATCTGCTGATGAAAGTGTGAACCTAGCCTATCATCCTTCCTTAAGAGAAAAATGAAACGTGTTGTAAGCACTACCGGTTGGCCAGGATTAAGAAATACATTGGAAGGTACATTTCCAGTGGATTGGCGACATTATACGGAAGTGGCTCTAGGGGATTGATCCTGCCACGTTCAGGGACGGATGGTAAACAGGTTGAAAACAGGCCTTCACTATAGCCTCTACATCTGAGGAGATCTATACTCAAAGATACATTACACCGTAAGCACCGTATCATATGGTTAAGATGGGGTCTTACAAGTAGCCCATAACAGATACACTGACAAACTTCTGTCCTACCTGCTCTAACTGGAAATGAAACATCGCCCTCAATGACAGATTTGTTTTTATTACAGTACATCATTAAACAGTGTACAGTTTTACCCATCATGGACTTTTACACTGCTCTATTGATTTTGTATGCATTGCACACTGCTTGGAGAATAAACCTCACGCAGTGACTGCCAAGGCGTGCTATTTTTCTTGTAGACGAAACATGGATGCTGCCTTCCCTGACCCAGCAAAGCGTTTCATCTGGCTTTGAAGCTGATTGAAACTGCAGGACTAGGGGAATTAAATAAGAGGAAATTGCCAGTAAAGGCTATTATGTCCCCAGTAATATCCATTTCCTAAACAATAATGCTGGAGAGAAAAGTAATGAGAGCAAAGCAGCATTACCTGCAATCTGCTCTGTTCTCTTCTACCCACTATATCCTTCTTTATTTATCTCTTCCTGCTCTCCTCTACCCACTATAACCTTCTTTATTTATCTCTTTCTGCTCTCCTCTACCCACTATATCCTTCTTTATTTATCTCTTCCTGCTCTCCTCTACCCACTATATCCTTCTTTATTTATCTCTTCCTGCTCTCCTCTACCCACTATATCCTTCTTTATTTATCTCTTTCTGCTCTCCTCTACCCGCTATATCCTTCTTTATTTATCTCTTCCTGCTCTCCTCTACCCACTATATCCTTCTTTATTTATCTCTTCCTGCTCTCCTCTACCCACTATATCCTTCTTTATTTACCTCTTTCTGCTCTCCTCTACCTGCTATATCCTTCTTTATTAATCTGTTCCTGCTCTCCTTTACCCACTATATCCTTATTTATCTCTTCCTGCTCTCCTTTACCTGCTATATCCTTAGTTATTTATATATCATTCTTTATTTATCTCTTCCTGCTCTCCTCTACCCACTATATCCTTCTTTATTTATATCTTTCTGCTCTCCTCTACCCACAATATCCTTCTATATTTATCTCTTCCTGCTCTCCTCTACTCACTATATCCTTCTTTATTTATCTCTTTCTGCTCTCCTATACCCACAATATCCTTCTTTATTTATCTCTTCCTGCTCTCCTCTACCCACTATATCCTTCTTTATTTATCTCTTCCTGCTCTCCTCTACCCACTATATCCTTCTTTATTTATCTCTTTCTGCTCTCCTCTACCTGCTATATCCTTCTTCATTTATCTCTTTCTGCTCTCCTCTACCCACTATATCCTTCTTTATTTATCTATTCCTGCTCTCCTCTACCCACTATATCCTTCTTTATTTATCTCTTTCTGCTCTCCTCTACCCACTATATCCTTCTTCATTTATCTCTTTCTGCTCTCCTCTACCCACTATATCCTTCTTTATTTATCTATTCCTGCTCTCCTCTACCCACTATATCCTTCTTTATTTATCGCTTTCTGCTCTCCTCTACCCACTAAATCCTTCTTTATTTATCTCTTCCTGCTCTCCTCAACCCACTATATCCTTCTTTATGTATCTCTTTCTGCTCTCCTCTACCCACTAAATCCTTCTTTATTTATCTCTTCCTGCTCTCTTCTACCCACTATATCCTTCTTTATTTATCTCTTCCTGCTCTCCTCTACCCACTATAACCTTCTTTATTTATCTCTTTCTGCTCTCCTCTACCCACTATATCCTTCTTTATTTATCTCTTCCTGCTCTCCTCTACCCACTATATCCTTCTTTATTTATCTCTTCCTGCTCTCCTCTACCCACTATATCCTTCTTTATTTATCTCTTTCTGCTCTCCTCTACCCGCTATATCCTTCTTTATTTATCTCTTCCTGCTCTCCTCTACCCACTATAACCTTCTTTATTTATCTTTTCCTGCTGTCCTCTACCCACTATATCCTTCTTTATTTATCTCTTTCTGCTCTCCTCTACCCACAATATCCTTCTTTATTTATCTCTTTCTGCTCACCTTTACCCACTATATCCTTAGTTATTTATCTATTCCTGCTCTCCTCTACCCACTATATCCTTCTTTATTTATCTCTTTCTGCTCTCCTATACCCACAATATCCTTCTTTATTTATCTCTTTCTGCTCTCCTCTACCTGCAATATCCTTCTTTATTTATATCTTTCTGCTCTCCTCTACCCACTATATCCTTCTTTATTTATCTCTTTCTGCTCTCCTCTACCCACTATATCCTTCTTTATTTATCTCTTTCTGCTGTCTTCTACTTTATTTTACAAATTCACCCTCTGCTCTCCTCTCTTTTCCATATTCTTCCACATCTCCCTCTGATGTACTCTATTTTATCCCTCCTCTCTCTTCCTCTCTCTCACAGCCCATTTGTCCTATAAATGGGCCTCTCTCTCTCTAACACGGACACATCAGTAAATGCTTCTGTAATCCTGCCTCACTCAATCTCTCTCGCTCACTCTTTCTCTCTCTCACTCGCTCTTTCTCTCTCTCTCTCTCTCTCTCTCTCTCTCTCTCTCTCTCTCTCTCTCTCTCTCTCTCTCCTCTCTCTCTCTCTCTCTCTCTCTCTCACACACACACACACACACACACACTTACACACACACTCCTCGCATGAAAATGGTTCCTTTATCCCTGGAATTTAAGGCCCGTAATAGAGTCAGGGACATGCATGGGAGGGTATAAATAATATATCTGTGCCCTGGAAATGCAACGCTAACCAGCCATACATAATCTGTTTTGTAACTGACCTGTCACATCACTAGGTATGTTTCAGTTTTCCCTAGCTCCATATGGGCTGCTGGAGCTAGCTAACTCACACGGCCAAAGCTAGTTAAAACAACTGGAGCTGGTTAATACAGCTGGAGCTGCCTATCTAGCACAGCGTAACAGCAGCTAGTTAGTATGGTTGGAGCTGCCTTGCACATAGATAGCTAGTTAACACGGCTGGCGATAGCGAGTTAAGCTAACACGGCTAACCCTGTATGCTCCACTGTTCCAGGAGCTCAGCTTGTTCACCAGCATCAGCTTCCCTCTCTTCTTCCATGGCAGCCTCCCTCCCTCTCTTCTTCCATGGCAGCCTCCCTCCCTCTCTTCTTCCATGTCAGGCTCCCTCCCTCTCTTCTTCCAATGCAGCCTCCCTCCCTCTCTTCTTCCATGGCAGCCTCCCTCCCTCTCTTCTTCCAATGCAGCCTCCCTCCCTCTCTTCTTCCAATGCAGCCTCCCTCCCTCTCTTCTTCCATGGCAGCCTCCCTCCCTCTCTTCTTCCATGGCAGCCTCCCTCGCTCTCTTCTTCCATGGCAGCCTCCCTCCCTGTCTTCTTCCATGGCAGCCTCCCTCGCTCTCTTCTTCCATGCCATGGCTTTTAGAGAAAGACAGGTAAAACTTTATTTGGATAGTCCATTTGTAGATGCTCTACAGACTATCAGTAAGATTTGAACTATCTACTAACCCTAACCCTAGCTCTAACCTTAACCTTAACCCTTATCCTAAACTTAACCCCTACCCTAACCCTAGCCCTAACCCTTACCTTAACCCTTACCCTTATTCTAAACCTAACCCTAACCGTAGCCTTACCATGCAGTTGCTGATCAACAGATAGTTTGTTGATAGTATGACCATCTGTAGAGTATCTATATGGGACGATCCAAATGAAGTGTGACTCAAAGACAGAGTGAGTCCGTTGTGATACGGCCATATTTGTAAAGCATCTTAGTGTAGGAAATCTGATCTGGGATCTGTTTTGCCTACACTCTTAGTAAAAAAGGGTTCCAAAAACGGCTCTTCGGCTGTCCCCATAGAAGAACCCTTTTTGGTTCCAGGTAGAACCTATTCTTCCAAGACTGTAGTCGATAATAATGAATAATAGGGAGGACCTGATCCCAGATCAGTACTGCTACTCTGAGGCGCTTTATGAATATGGACCCTATTTACAAGCTACCCAGTTAAAACCACTAAGTGTTTAATTATATGGTTAATACGCTCCCCTCCAAGACGATATCACAGAATATCTCCAGCTCTGTTGTGGCTGACTCGGTACAGTTCTTGGTACAGTT
>NC_138293.1:81752500-81802500 GCF_965601325.2 Salmo salar | reverse complement strand
GACTCGCTAGTCCAACCGATGTGTGTGAATTGACTCGCTGCTCCTACCGAGGTGTGTGAATTGACTCGCTAGTCCAACCGATGTGTGTGAATTGACTCGCTGCTCCTACCGAGGTGTGTGAATTTACTCGCTAGTCCAACCGAGGTGTGTGAATTGACTCGCTAGTCCAACTGAGGTGTGTGAATTGACTAGCTAGTTCTACTGAACTGTGTGAAGTGACTCGCTAATCCAACCGAGGTGTGTGAATTGACTCGCTAGTCCAACCGAGGTGTGTAAATTGACTCGCTAGTCCTACCGAGGTGTGTGAATTGACTCGCTAGTCCAACCAATGTGTGTGAATTGACTCGCTAGTCCAACCGAGGTGTGTGAATTGACTCGCTAGTCCTACCGAGGTGTGTGAATTTACTCGCTAGTCCAACCGAGGTGTGTGAATTGACTCGCTAGTCCAACTGAGGGGTGTGAATTGACTAGCTAGTTCTACCGAAGTGTGTGAAGTGACTCGCTAATCCAACCGAGGTGTGTGAATTGACTCGCTAGTCCAACCAAGGTGTGTGAATTGACTCGCTAGTCCAACTGAGGTGTGTGAACTGACTAGCTAGTTCTACCGAAGTGTGTGAAGTGACTCGCTAATCCAACCGAGGTGTGTGAATTGACTCGCTAGTCCAACCGAGGTGTGTGAATTGACTCGCTAGTCCTACCGAGGTGTGTAAATTGACTCGCTAGTCCAACCGAGGTGTGTGAATTGACTCGCTAGTCCTACCGAGGTGCGTGAATTTACTCGCTAGTTCAACCGGGGTGTGTGAATTGACTCGCTAGTCCTACCGAGGTGTGTGAATTGACTCACTAGTCCTACCGAGGTGTGTGAATTGACTCGCTAAACTGGATGTGCTAGATGTACTACATTCAGTCATTCACACTTGGAAGACAGGCAGTGGGAACTGTCTAAATACAGGTTTGGAAGGCATGGGAATTTGGAAGACAGGCAGGGGGAACTGTCTAAATACAGCTGTGGAAGACACGGGGATTTGGAAGACAGGCAGTGGGAACTGTCTAAATACAGCTGTGGAAGCAATGGGGATGTAGAAGACAGGCAGTGGGAACTGTCTAAATACAGGTGTGGAAGGCATGGAGATGTGGAAGACAGGCAGTAGGAACTGTGTAAATACAGCTGTGGAAGGCATGGAGATGTGGAAGACAGGCAGTGGGAACTGTGTAAATACAGCTGTGGAAGCAATGTGGAAGACAGGCAGTGGGAACTGTCTAAATACAGGTTTGGAAGGCATGGGGATTTGGAAGACAGGCACTGGGAACTGTCCAAATACAGATGTGGAAGGCATGGGGATTTGGAAGACAGGCAGGGGGAACTGTCTAAATACAGATGTGGAAGGCATGGGGATTTGGAAGACAGGCACTGGGAACTGTCTAAATACAGGTTTGGAAGGCATGGGGATTTGGAAGACAGGCAGGGGGAATTGTCTAAATACAGCTGTGGAAGCCATGGGGATGTAGACGACAGGCAGTGGGAACTGTCTAAATACAGGTTTGGAAGGCATGGGGATTTGGAAGACAGGCAGGGGGAACTATCTAAATACAGCTGTGGAAGCCATGGGGATGTAGACGACAGGCAGTGGGAGCTGTCTAAATACAGGTTTGGAAGGCATGGGAATTTGGAAGACAGGCAGGGGGAACTGTCTAAATACAGCTGTGGAAGACATGGGGATTTGGAAGACAGGCAGGGGGAACTGTCTAAAAACAGCTGTGGAAGACATGGGGATTTGGAAGACAGGCAGGGGGAACTGTCTAAATACAGCTGTGGAAGCCATGGGGATGTAGAAGACAGGCAGTGGGAACTGTCTAAATACAGCTGTGGAAGCCATGGGGATTTGGAAGACAGGCAGGGGGAACTGTCTAAATACAGCTGTGGAAGCCATGCGGATTTGGAAGACAGGCAGGGGGAACTGTCTAAACACAGGTGTGGAAGGCATGGGGATTTGGAAGACAGGCAGGGGGAACTGTCTAAATACAGCTGTGGAAGCCATGGGGATGTGGAAGACAGGCAGTGGGAACTGTCTAAATACAGCTGTGGAAGCCATGGGGATATGGAAGACAGGCAGGGGGAACTGTCTAAATACAGCTGTGGAAGCCATGGGGATGTAGAAGACAGGCAGTGGGAACTGTCTAAATACAGCTGTGGAAGCCATGGGGATTTGGAAGACAGACAGGGGGAACTGTCTAAATACAGCTGTGGAAGCCGTGGAGATGTAGAAGACAGGCAGTGGGAACTGTCTAAATACAGCTGTGGAAGCCATGGGGATGTAGAAGACAGGAAGTGGGAACTGTCTAAATACGGCTGTGGAAGCCATGGGGATGTAGAAGACAGGCAGGGGGAACTGTCTAAATACGGCTGTGGAAGCCATGGGGATGTAGAAGACAGGCAGTGGGAACTGTCTAAATACAGCTGTGGAAGCCATGGGGATGTAGAAGACAGGCAGTGGGAACTGTCTAAATACAGCTGTGGAAGCCATGGGGATGTAGAAGACAGGAAGTGGGAACTGTCTAAATACAGCTGTGGAAGCCATGGGGATGTAGAAGACAGGAAGTGGGAACTGTCTAAATACAGCTGTGGAAGCCATGGAGATGTAGAAGACAGGCAGTGGGAACTGTCTAAATACAGCTGTGGAAGCAATGTGGATATGGAAGACAGGCAGAGGGAACTGTCTAAATACAGCTGTGGAAGCCATGGGGATATGGAAGACAGGCAGGGGGAACTGTCTAAATACAGCTGTGGAAGCCATGGGGGTGTAGAAGACAGGCAGGGGGAACTGTCTAAATACAGCTGTGGGAGCCATGGGGATTTGGAAGACAGGCAGGGGGAACTGTCTAAATACAGCTGTGGAAGCCATGGGGGTGTAGAAGACAGGCAGGGGGAACTGTCTAAATACAGGTGTGGAAGCCATGGGGATTTGGAAGACAGGCAGGGGGAACTGTCTAAATACAGGTGTGGAAGCCATGGGGATTTGGAAGACAGGCAGGGGGAACTGTCTAAATACAGCTGTGGAAGCCATAGTGATATGCAACTATGTAAATAATTCAAGGTTACAGATATGGACATGAGAATACATTTATTTTTAAGTGCAAGTATAAAGATAGCATCGGCTTTGAATAATTACAACATTGTCAGTGTTGGAAGTGACTATTCAGCTATGTTCAGGCCAGTATTCACTCAATACTGCCTGTGAATGGGTGTTCGATTAGATGCCACATGGTCTTGTTCAAGGAGGAAATTCACTGGGACAATTGCTGCCATTCAATGCATTGCTGCATACCATTCAACCACAATCTGTGGTATTGTGGATTCAGTTGTGTTTGGTGGTTATAGACTTCCCTACAGACAGATGTAGGATCACAATCTGACCTATATTGTCACAGCAAATATAATCCTGCAGCAACAGGATTTGAACATTTAGTCCATAATGTTTTGATCAGTGGTTAGGCTATTAGATTAGTTTAATAGTCACATGTACAGGGTTACAGATGTAATTACAGGGTACAGTGAAATTCAGGTAGCTTACTAGTTAGTGGTGGCTATTCAGCAGCCTGATGGTCTGGGGTTGGAAGCTATTGGCCAGTGTGTTGCGTGTAGTTGCTGTACCAGGCTGTGAGGCAGCCCGACAGTATGCTCTCGATGGTGCTCCTGTAGAACACAGCGAGGGCCCTTGGAGACAGGGACATTTCTTCATCCTCCTGTTAGATTAGGGGCTGTTAGTGACCCAGAGGAAAGTGAGGCGTAATGGGGTTTATTCAGGTTTCCAGCCACACAGTCACCTGATGTTATGTGTTAGCTGCTCATTAAGACACACTGTTGGGGCTGGGGGTTGGACAGGGGGTGGGTGTGAGGCAGAATACATCAACACAGCGCAGCGCCAGCAAAGAATAGTCTGTGATTAAATTGTGTGAAAAACACAACAGGATAATACCCACCTAAATGTCTACCCATGGCGGGAGTCAGGGAGACTCACCTTAATAACATGCTTTGCATTCCAAAACGATTGGAGCTGATCAACGTGTGGCATGCGCTCCCGTTCATTTCTGTTCACTCCTGTTCGCCGTACACTTTTGTCATTTACCGCCGTAATTACAAAGCTTTGTCTCCCGCAACAAGATGCCTTGATGACTTCTTAAACTGACCTTCCCTATAAATGACGCATGACTTCTTGACTGGTTTTAAATTGAACAAACACTTTAATGAACACCACCATCACGTCAGCCAGGAAATAACATTAGGGGCATATTATTGGAGTGATGTAAAACATAATGTTAAATTTCACTGCTATGCGGACGACACACAGCTGTACATTTCAATGAAACATGGTGAAACCCCAAAATGGCCCTCGCTAGAAGCCTGTGTTTCAGACATAAAGAAGTGGATGGCTGCAAACTTTCTACTTTTAAACTCGGACAAAACAGAGATGCTTGTTCTAGGTCCCAAGAAACAAAGAGATCTTCTGTTGAATCTGACAATTAATCTGGATGGTTGTACAGTCGTCTCAAATAAAACTGTGAAGGACCTCGGCGTTACTCTGGACCCTGATCTCTCTTTTGAAGAACATATCAAGACTGTTTCAAGGACAGCTTTTTTCCATCTACGTAACATTGCAAAAATCAGAAACTTTCTGTCCAAAAATGACGCAGAAAAATTAATCCATGCTTTTGTTACTTCTAGGCTGGACTACTGCAATGCTCTACTTTCCGGCTACCCGGATAAAGCACTAAACAAACTTCAGTTAGTGCTAAATACGGCTGCTAGAATCCTGACTAGAACCAAAAAAATGTGATCATATTACTCCAGTGCTAGCCTCCCTACACTGGCTTCCTGTTAAGGCAAGGGCTGATTTCAAGGTTTTACTGCTAACCTACAAAGCATTACATGGGCTTGCTCCTACCTATCTTTCCGATTTGGTCCTGCCGTACATACCTACACGTACGCTACGGTCACAAGACGCAGGCCTCCTAATTGTCCCTAGAATTTGTAAGCAAACGGCTGGAGGTAGGGCTTTCTCCTATAGAGCTCCATTTTTATGGAATGGTCTGCCTACCAATGTGAGAGATGCAGAGTCAGTCTCAACCTTTAAGTCTTTACTGAAGACTTATCTCTTCAGTAGGTCCTATGATTAAGTATAGTCTGGCCCAGGAGTGTGAAGGTGAACGGAAAGGCTGGAGCAACGAACCGCCCTTGCTGTCTCTGCCTTGCCGGTTCCCCTCTTTCCACTGGGATTCTCTGCCTCCAACCCTATTACAGGGGCTGAGTCACTGGCTTACTGGTGTTCTTCCATGCCATCCATGGGAGGGGTGCGTCACTTGAGTGGGTTGAGTCACTGACGTGGTCTTCCTGTCTGGGTTGGCGCCCCCCCCCCTTGGGTTGTGCCATGGCGGAGATCGTTGTGGGCTATACTCGGCCTTGTCTTAGGACGGTAAGTTGGTGGTTGGAGACATCCCTCTAGTGGTGTGGGGGCTGTGCTTTGGCAAAGTGGGTGGGGTTATATCCTGCCTGTTTGGCCCTGTCCGGGGGAATCATCGGATGGGGCCACAGTGTCTTCTGATCCCTCCTGTCTCAGCCTCCAGTATTTATGCTGCAGTAGTTTATGTGTCGGGGGGCTAGGGTCAGTCTGTTACACCTGGAGTATTTCTCTTGTCTTATCCGGTGTCCTGTGTGAATTTAAATATGCTCTCTCTAATTCTCTCTTTCTCTCTTTCTGTCTTTCTCTCGGAGGACCTGAGCCCTAGGACCATGCCTCAGGACTACCTGGCATGATGACTCCTTGCTGTCCCCAGTCCACCTGGCCGTGCTGCTGCTCCAGTTTCAACTGTTCTGCCTGCGGCTATGGAACCCTGACCTGTTCACCGGACGTGCTTGTTGCACCCTCGACAACTACTATGATTATTATTATCTGACCATGCTGGTCATTTATGAACATTTTAACATCTTGACCATGTTCTGTTATAATATCCACCCTGCACAGCCAGAAGAGGACTGGCCACCCCTCATAGCCTGGTTCCTCTCTAGGTTTCTTCCTAGGTTTTTGGCCTTTCTACGGAGTTTTTCCTAGGGAGTTTTTCCTAGCAACCGTGCTTCATTCACATGCATTGCTTGCTGTTTGGGGTTTTAGGCTGGGTTTCTGTACAGCACTTTGAGATATCAGCTGATGTACGAAGGGCTATATAAATACATTTGATTTGATTTGATTTGATGTATGGTTTCATGTGTGTGTGTCTTTGTCTCTCTCTCTCTCTCTCTCTGTGTGTGTGTCTTTGTCTGTGTCTCTCTCTCTCTCTCTCTCTCTCTGTGTGTGTGTGTGTCTGTTTCTCTGTGTGGTGTGTGTGTGTGTGTGTGTGTGTGTGTGTGTGTGTGTGTGTGTGTGTGTGTGTGTGTGTGTGTGTGTGTGTGTTTCTCTCTGTGTGTGTGTGTGTGTGTGTTTGTCTGTGGTGTGTGTGTGTGTGTGTGTGTGTGTGTGTGTGTGTGTGTGTGTGTGTGTGTGTGTGTGTGTGTGTGTGTGTGTGTGTGTGTGTGTGTGTGTTTCTCTCTGTGTGTGTGTGTGTGTGTGTGTGTTTGTCTGTGGTGTGTGTGTGTGTGTGTGTGTGTGTGTGTGTGTGTGTGTGTGTGTGTGTGTGTGTGTGTGTGTGTGTGTGTGTGTGTGTTTGTTTCTCTTTGTGTTTTGTGTGTGTGTATGTTGGGAGGATTGTAAGTGCCTCACAGACAGATAGACAGTAGATAGTAGACAGTTGAATTACCTGTTCATTTGGAAGGAAGGGACCAGATGGTTATTGGCTTAACTCTCAGGAGGGTAGTATTTTTGGAGTCCCTGATCAAGGCAATTAGTTCAGGATGAGACACAGCTGGATAAATGGAGATGGATGTAAACTGTAGTTCCTCAACCCCGGTGTTCTGGAACTGTAGTGTTTCTCAACCCCGGTGTTCTGGAACTGTAGTGTTTCTCAACCCCGGTGTTCTGGAAGTGTAGTGTTTCTCAACCCCGGTGTTCTGGAACTGTAGTGTTTCTCAACACCGGTGTTCTGGAAGTGTAGTGTTTCTCAACCCCGGTGTTCTGGAACTGTAGTGTTTCTCAACCCCGGTGTTCTGGAAGTGTAGTGTTTCTCAACACCGGTGTTCTGGAACTGTAGTGTTACTCAACCCCGGTGTTCTGGAAGTGTAGTGTTTCTCAACCCCGGTGTTCTGGAACTGTAGTGTTTCTCAACTCCGGTGTTCTGGAAGTGTAGTGTTTCTCAACCCCGGTGTTCTGGAACTGTAGTGTTTCTCAACCCCGGTGTTCTGGAACTGTAGTGTTTCTCAACCCCGGTGTTCTGGAACTGTAGTGTTTCTCAACCCCGGTATTCTGGAACTGTAGTGTTTCTCAACCCCGGTGTTCTGGAAGTGTAGTGTTTCTCAACCCCGGTGTTCTGGAACTGTAGTGTTTCTCAACCCCGGTGTTCTGGAAGTGTAGTGTTTCTCAACCCCGGTGTTCTGGAACTGTAGTGTAAATTCGGATGAACTAAATAAGCTGTCAAAAAGCCATGTTGTGGCAACTGATGTAGACAGGGTGTCATGCACCCATTATTTTATATGACAACCTGAAATGGCTTGGTAGTTAGTTATGGGTTTGGGAGATTGGGAACCTATCTAGCTGGCTAGCTAAAGCCAATTTAATTCAATTGCTAGTTATTACAGAGAAACAATTTATTTTATGTTTTATTTATTCATCAAGAAGGAGTCAATAGGCTACAAAGCCTGATCAAATTCATTTAAAAACATACCTCCTGCGAATCCTGTGAATCCTGCCCATCCCCAGCAGATCAAATCAAATCAAATTGTATTGGTCTCATACAAGTGATTAGCATATGTTATTGCAGGTGTAGCAACATGCTTGTGCTTCTAGCTCCGACAGTGCAGTAATACATATCAAATAATATCTAACAAATTACACAACATATACCCAATACACACAAATCTAAGTAGGAATGAATTAAGACAAAATACATATGGACGAGCGATGTCAGGGCGGAAATCAAACGCTATGTGTGTCACTCAACACTCTCTCTCCTCCTCCACTGACGATACTGTCTGCACCACTAGAGTATCCTAACGTCCTGCACCACTAGAGTATCTAATGTCCTGCACCACTAGAGTATCTAACGTCCTGCACCACTAGAGTATCCTAACGTCCTGCACCACTAGAGTATCTAATGTCCTACACCACTAGAGTATCTAACGTCCTGCACCACTAGAGTATCCTAACGTCCTGCACCACTAGAGTATCTAATGTCCTGCACCACTAGAGTATCTAACGTCCTGCACCACTAGAGTATCTAATGTCCTGCACCACTAGAGTATCTAACGTCCTGCACCACTAGAGTATCTAATGTCCTACACCACTAGAGTATCTAATGCCCTGCACCACTAGAGTATCTAATGTCTTGCACCACTAGAGTATCTAACGTCCTGCACCACTAGAGTATCCTAATGTCCTGCACCACTAGAGTATCTAACGTCCTGCACCACTAGAGTATCCTAACGTCCTGCACCACTAGAGTATCCTAACGTCCTGCACCACTAGAGTATCTAACGTCCTGCACCACTAGAGTATCCTAACGTCCTGCACCACTAGAGTATCTAACGTCCTGCACCACTAGAGTATCATAACGTCCTGCACCACTAGAGTATCCTAACGTCCTGCACCACTAGAGTATCATAATGTCCTGCACCACTAGAGTATCTAATGTCCTGCACCACTAGAGTATCCTCACGTCCTGCACCACTAGAGTATCTAATGCCCTGCACCACTAGAGTATCCTAACGTCCTGCACCACTAGAGTATCCTAACGTCCTGCACTACTAGAGTATCTAACGTCCTGCACCACTAGAGTATCATAACGTCCTGCACCACTAGAGTATCCTAACATCCTGCACCACTAGAGTATCCTAACGTCCTGCACCACTAGAGTATCCTAACGTCCTGCTCCACTAGAGTATCCTAACGTCCTGCACCACTAGAGTATCTAACGTCCTGCACCACTAGAGTATCCTAACGTCCTGCACCACTAGAGTATCCTAACGTCCTGCACCACTAGAGTATCCTAACGTCCTGCACCACTAGAGTATCTAACGTCCTGCACCACTAGAGTATCCTAATGTCCTGCACCACTAGAGTATCCTAACGTCCTGCACCACTAGAGTATCTAATGTCCTGCACCACTAGAGTATCTAATGCCCTGCACCACTAGAGTATCCTAACGTCCTGCACCACTAGAGTATCCTAACGTCCTGCACCACTAGAGTATCTAACGTCCTGCACCACTAGAGTATCATAACGTCCTGCACCACTAGAGTATCCTAACATCTTGCACCACTAGAAAATCCTAACGTCCTGCACCACTAGAGTATCCTAACGTCCTGCACCACTAGAGTATCCTAACGTCCTGCACCACTAGAGTATCCTAAGCATCCTGCACCACTAGAGTATCCTAACGTCCTGCACCACTAGAGTATCTAACGTCCTGCACCACTAGAATATCTAGCGTCCTGCACCACTAGAGTATCTAGCGTCCTGCACCACTAGAGTATCATAACGTCCTACACCACTAGAGTATCTAACATCCTGCACCACTAGAGTATCCTAAAGTCCTGCACCACTAGAGTATCTAAAGTCCTGCACCACTAGAGTATCCTAAAGTCCTGCACCACTAGAGTATCCTAACGTCCTGCACCACTAGAGTATCTAACGTCCTGCTCCACTAGAGTATCCTAACGTCCTGCACCACTAGAGTATCCTAACGTCCTGCACCACTAGAGTATCTAACGTCCTGCACCACTAGAGTATCTAATGTCCTGCACCACTAGAGTATCTAACGTCCTGCACCACTAGAGTATCTAACATCCTGCACCACTAGAGTATCCTAAAGTCCTGCACCACTAGAGTATCATAACGTCCTGCACCACTAGAGTATCTAACGTCCTGCACCACGAGAGTATCTAACATCATGCACCACTAGAGTATCCTAAAGTCCTGCACCACTAGAGTATCCTAACGTCCTGCACCACTAGAGTATCTAACGTCCTGCACCACTAGAGTATCTAAAGTCCTGCACCACTAGAGTATCCTAACGTCCTGCGCCACTAGAGTATCTAACGTCCTGCACCACTAGAGTATCCTAACGTCCTGCACCACTAGAGTATCTAACGTCCTGCACCACCCTCCCTCCCTGTACCTTTCTCCCTACCTGTCCCCTCTCTCCCTCCCCCATCCCTCCCTCCCTCCCTCCCACCCACCCACCCGTACCTTTCTCCCTCCCTCCCTCCCTCCCTCCCTCCCTCCCTCCCTCCCTCCCTCCCTCCCTCCCTCCCTCCCTCCCTCCCTCCCTCCCTCCCTCCCTCCCTCCCTCCCTCCCTCCCTCCCTCGTACCTTTCTCCCTACCTGTTCCCTCCCTCCATCCCTCCCTCCCCGTGCCTTTCTCCCTACCTGTTCCCTCCCTCCCTCCATCCCTCCATCCCCATACCTTTCTCCCTACCTGTTCCCTCCCTCCATCCCTCCCTCCCGTACCTTTCTCCCCCCTCCCTCCCCCCTCCCTCCCTCCCTCCCTCCTGTACCTTTCTCCCTCCCTCCCTCCATCCCTCCCTCCCTGTACCTTTCTCCCTACCTGTCCCCTCCCTCCATCCCTTCCTCCCGTACTTATCTCCCTACCTGTCCCCTCCCTCCCTCCCTCCCTCCATCCCTCCCTCCCCGTACCTTTCTCCCTACCTGTCCCCTCCCTCTCTCCATTCATCCCTCCCCGTACCTTTCTCCCTACCTGTCCCCTCTCTCTCTCCCTCCATCCCTCCCTCCCCGTACCTTTCTCCCTACCTTTCCCCTCCCTCCATCCCTCCCCCCGTACCTTTCTCCCTACTTGTCCCCTCCCTCCAACATTCCCTCCCATACCTTTCTCCTATCTGTCCCCTCCCTCCACCCCTCCCTCCCCGTACTGTTCTCCCTCCCTCCCTCCATCCCTCCCCCCGTACCTTTCTCCCTACCTGTCCCCTCCCTCCATCCCTTCCTCCCGTACTTATCTCCCTACCTGTCCCTCCCTCCATCCCTCCCTCCCTCCCTCCCTCCCTCCCCCCTCCCTCCCTCCCTCCCTCCCTCCCTCCCCCTCCCTCCCTCCCTCCCTCCCTCCCTCCCTCCCTCCCTCCCCCCTCCCCCCCCCCCCCGTACCTTTCTCCCTACCTGTCCCCTCCGTCCATCCCTTCGTCCCGTACTTATCTCCCTACCTGTCTCCTCACTCCCTCCATCCCTCCCTCCATCCCTTCTTCCCGTACTTATCTCCCTACCTGTTCCCTCCATCCCTCCCTCCCCGTACCTTTCTCCCTACCTGTCCCCTCCGTCCATCCCTTCGTCCCGTACTTATCTCCCTACCTGTCTCCTCACTCCCTCATCCCTCCCTCCCTCCATCCCTTCCTCCCGTACTTATCTCCCTACCTGTTCCCTCCATCCCTCCCTCCCTGTACCTTTCTCCCTACCAGTCCCCTCCCTCCCTCATCCTCAGCCTCCCAGAAGGTGAGCCTTCCCCCAGACAGTCAAGCAAGACAGACCCTCCCTACCACCAGGTCCGCTGCCCCATCCACCTCCACCTTCACCCCACGTGCCATGAGACAGGTGCCCCAATTTCACACCAGTTTCCCAGCCTGCTCAGTCGAGAGAGAGGGAGGGCTAAAGTGGTGAGTTTCTTTAAATGCCCAGATGTAGCCTTGAGCAAACACGTTGGCACTTAAACAACTAATCAATTTTTCCGCTTTGTGTTTGCTTGTCCTGGTTGTTGGCACGGAGCCCAGACTAGCTGACAGCAGGGGGTTGTGTGTGTGTGACATACTGTAGCGTTCAGAAAACAACCTGGCAGGTGTGTGGATTCAGTGATGGTGACGGTGATTTTGGTGGTGGTGGTAATGGTGACGGTGTGGGTGATGGTGACGGTGGTGGTGATAGTGACGGTGGTGGTGATGGTAATGGTGACCGTGGTGGTGATAGTGGTGATAAAGTAAGATGGTAACAGGACAACTGTAGTAATGGGACTTGTTTTATTTTGAACTAAACCACAGATTGTAACTTTGTTCTCTCAGGATGGTTATGCCATTAAAATTACACACGCACGTACATGCACAGACACACACACCCCTGAGTACCATCCTAGGCCGTTGCGAGCCAGTTATGAATGCTTGGTGCGGGTTAGCCTTTTTAAAAGCCCCCCGATTCACATTGATTCAGAATCTGACAGTCATTCTGCACCTGGACTTAAAAAGAACCGTTTTCTCCTCACCACTCCCTCTCATACAGCCATTGTTCTCCTGTTGACAATGCCATCTCCCCTTAAGCACTGCTACCAGAAGGAAGCCATTTCCAGGGGTTAAATTGAGGGCAGAAAGGTAGTGGACTTCTTTCCACTTTGATTAGAAAGAGCAGAAAACACAAGTAAACCTCCTGTTAAAAGTCAATTCATTTTGAAGACCATTACCTCATGTCTAGGACACCACATCCATTGTGGAGAGAGGCAGAGGGAGAGGAAGAGGATGTAGTATGAGTGAAGAGGGTTAAGGACGAGTGAAGAGGAGGAAGGGCGAGTGAAGGGGATGAAGGACGAGTGAAGAGGATGAAGGAAGAAGATGGATGAGAGGAAAGAAAGAAGAAGGAAGGATGAGGGGAGTAGGGAGGAAGAGGGAGATGGGAGTAATGAGATGAAGAGGAATATCGGGAGGATAGAGGAGGGGGAGGAGGATAATTATTATATTTTTTAAAATCTTTATTTAACTAAGCAAGTCAGTTAAGAACAAATTCTTATTTACAATGACGGCCTACCCCGGCCAAACCTGGACAACGCTGGGCCAATTGTGTGCCGCCCTATGGGACTCCCAATCACGGCCGGATGTGATACAGCCTGGAGAAGGGAGTAGAGGAAACAGAGGAAGATGAATAGGGAGGATAGAGAAAGAAGAGGATGAGGAGGTCTAATGGAGGAATGAAAACCGAAACTGACAGACGATACCACCTCCTAATTGCCTACTTCACTGGAATTAAGTTTCAATGATACAGCCCCAAATATTATCCCCAGAATCTCACATATCAGCACCATGTGAGTCTTCACAGCCTGTGTACAGTATATGTTGAGTGCTGTTGTAATGGCAAAGAGTAGCTCTCTCAGTGGTTGGCAACACAAAGCAAGGGTGCCTCTAGAGCAGGGGTATTCAACTCTTACCTTACAAGGGCCGGAGCCTGCTGGTTTTCTGTTCTACCTGATAATTAATTGCACACACCTGGTTTACCAGGTCTAAATCAGTCCCTGATTGGAGGGCAACAATAAAAAACACAGCGGAACTGGCTTCCAGGTCCAGAGTTGAGTTTGAGGGCTCTATAGCCTGATGAAACTGCCTTTCTTTACCTTCCCTACTTTAAACAGTCCTAGTTCCAGTCCCAGGAGAGGTATAAAGTTAGCCTGATCCCATACCTGTTTGTGCTCCTGTACCACAGTGGCCACAATAGTTGGCTATACAGCACCAACAGGTCTGAGACCAGGCTAACATTCAGCTGCTTGTACAGTATGATATCTAGCTGGATTAAAGAGACAACATTCAGCTGTTTGTACAATATGATATCTAGCTGGGTTAAAGAGACAACATTCAGCTGTTTGTACAATATGATATCTAGCTGGATTAATGAGACAACATTCAGCTGCTTGTACAGTATGATATCTAGCTGGATTAAAGAGACAACATTCAGCTGTTTGTACAGTATGATATCTAGCTGGGTTAAAGAGACAACATTCAGCTGCTTGTACAATATGATATCTAGCTGGATTAAAGAGACAACATTCAGCTGCTTGTACAATATGATATCTAGCTGGATAAAAGAGACAACATTCAGCTGTTTGTACAATATGATATCTAGCTGGGTTAAAGAGACAACATTCAGCTGTTTGTACAGTATGATATCTAGCTGGATTAAAGAGACAACATTCAGCTGCTTGTACAGTATGATATCTAGCTGGATTAAAGAGACAAGATTCAGCTGTTTGTACAGTATGATGTCTAGCTGGGTTAAAGAGACAACATTCAGCTGTTTGTACAGTATGATATCTAGCTGGATTAAAGAGACAACATTCAGCTGCTTGTACAGTATGATATCTAGCTGGATTAAAGAGACAACATTCAGCTGTTTGTACAGTATGATATCTAGCTGGATTAAAGAGACAACATTCAGCTGCTTGTACAATATGATATCTAGCTGGATTAAAGAGACAACATTCAGCTGTTTGTACAATATGATATCTAGCTGGATTAAAGAGACAAGATTCAGCTGTTTGAACAGTATGATATCTAGCTGGATTAAAGAGACAACATTCAGCTGTTTGTACAGTATGATATCTAGCTGGGTTAAAGAGACAACATTCAGCTGCTTGTACAATATGATATCTAGCTGGATTAAAGAGACAACATTCAGCTGTTTGTACAGTATGATATCTAGCTGGATTAAAGAGACAACATTCAGCTGCTTGTACAATATGATATCTAGCTGGGTTAAAGAGACAACATTCAGCTGCTTGTACAATATGATATCTAGCTGGATTAAAGAGACAACATTCAGCTGTTTGTACAGTATGATATCTAGCTGGATTAAAGAGACAACATTCAGCTGCTTGTACAATATGATATCTAGCTGGGTTAAAGAGACAACATTCAGCTGCTTGTACAATATGATATCTAGCTGGATTAAAGAGACAACATTCAGCTGTTTGTACAGTATGATATCTAGCTGGATTAAAGTGACACATACAATCTCCTGGATAAAAGCAGTGGTTCAGCCAAGATACAGCAAGATAAAGCAGAACCACAGTATATCCTCAGTTTAAGTGTCAGACCTAGTATCTCTTACCACAGGTCTTCTCTTCAGGCCTGCATTGACACAGGCACATATACAGTATAATCACCTCTCTGATGGAAATAGGCTAGCCAAATGGAGCTGATATTCAGGCATGAAAGCTTCAGCATGCTCTAACCTCTACATCCTCTCCACTGCCCCCCTCCCCTTCCTGTCCCATTCCATGGGCCTTTACTTGAAAAAACACCAGCAAAAAAAATCTGAGCAGCCTGTTGCTAGGCTACCTCTTTAGTGATTTTCCCTCCTGGGGAACAAACATGGGAGGAGAGGATAGGGGGAAAGGGAGGGAGCAAGAGAGGGAGATAGGGAGAGTGAAAAGGAGGGAAGAAGAGTAGAGGGGATAGAGGGAGAGAGGAAGAGGGGTCTCCTTGGTCTATACATGCATACCGCTCCATCACTCTGTCCAGGGAAACAGACCATACTTCTCCATCACTCTATCCAGGGAAACAGACCATACCTCTCCATCTCTCTGTCCAGGGAAACAGACCATACCTCTCCATCACTCTATCCAGGGAAACAGACCATACCTCTCCATCTCTCTGTCCAGGGAAACAGACCATAACTCTCCATCTCTCTGTCCAGGGAAACAGACCATACCTCTCCATCACTGTCCAGGGAGATAGGAAACAGACCATACCTCTCCATCTCTCTGTCCAGGGAAACAGACCATACATTTCCATCACTGTCCAGGGAGATAGGAAACAGACAAAACCTTTCCATCACTGTCCAGGGAGATAGGAAACAGACCATACCTCTCCATCACTGTCCAGGGAGATAGGAAACAGACCATACCTCTCCATCACTCTGTCCAGGGAGATAGGAAACAGACTAAACCTTTCCATCACTGTCCAGGGAGATAGGAAACAGACCATACCTCTCCATCACTGTCAAGGGAGATAGGAAACAGACCATACCTCTCCATCACTGTCCAGGGAAATAGGAAACAGACAATACCTCTCCATCTCTGTCCAGGGAGATAGGAAACAGACCATACCTCTCCATCACTGTCCAGGGAGATAGGAAACAGACCATACCTCTCCATCACTGTCCAGTGAGATAGGAAACAGACCATACCTCTCCATCACTCTGTCCAGGGAGATAGGAAACAGACCATACCTCTCCATCACTGTCCATGGAGATAGGAAACAGACCATACCTCTCCATCACTGTCCAGGGAGATAGGAAACAGACCATACCTCTCCATCACTGTCCAGGGAGATAGGAAACAGACGATACCTCTCCATCACTGTCCAGGGAGATAGGAAACAGACCATACCTCTCCAACCCTGTCCAGGGAGATAGGAAACAGACCATACCTCTCCATCACTGTCCAGGTAGATAGGAAACAGACCATACCTCTCCATCATTCTGTGCATGTAGATACATACAGGTATGCTTTTTTTTTTAAAGAGAATTTTCTTAGATTAAGAGAATTTAGACATATTTTGATCAGGGTGATTCAAATCTAAGATTATACATGGTTGTTTCTCTTGAGCAAAACATGAGAAGTATGACAACATAATAAAAAAATGTTGTCTATGCGAATTAGAGGTGATAAAGAAGAGATCTCAAATTGGATTTTCATTTTCTATGGGTTTAATAAAAATAATAATTTATTTAATTTTCAGAAAATAATCTCATAGTGCATAAAAATCAAAACAGAAAACAACACATTTAAATTGAGATGGTACAGATGGAGATTGAACGTCTATATTTGGTTTGGGATGAAAGGCTGTGAGTTGAGGCAGTTTGGATTGGAAATGCAGTGTACCTTCAGGCCAGGGGACATCGATGGTACAGCCAGAGAGAAAGAAAGAAAATCTAACAATCAGACCTGTAGCGCTTCATCAGGGCACCACATCTACTTTTCCGATGGTCAGTTCCTCCATAGGACCCGCTCCTCCGTAGGTACTGCTCCTCCATTACCAAACATGTAGCACTCACCTGGGTGATACCACGGTTGCTGAAAAGCGCACGAAAAGCCACCACATCTTGGCAGCAGTTAACCTTTTACTGCAGCAGGTTAAATCAGGGCCACACAGAGTGTTTCTTGGTAGTCTGAAACAAATCTACTTTGAAACTAAAGTATGTACCTCACACACATGGTTACGGACTTAAAAAAATAAGACACCTGTACCATGTCAGATATAGAGTTGAAATGTATTACATTTTGGGAGTTTGCATCACAGTATTACACTTTATATACGTACATCACAGAAGACTGAAATCTATTAAAAAAACGTTTGACATAGAAACACCGGATTTTAGGTGAAGTTTTTGAAGTCATGTTTATTAATGATGAAATGATAGAAACTATTCTACCATCTCTGGACACAGCATGCTGTACTTGTTGTTATTCTTCCTGACAGATAAAACAATAAAGCCAGGGTGTAACACCCTGGCCATAGAGAGGTTTTTTTTGTTCCCTATTTTGGTTAGGCCAGGGTGTTACATTGGGTGGGCGTTCTATGTTTATTTTTCTAGGTTGGTTTGTTTCTTTGGTTTGGCCGTGTGTGGCTCCCAATCAGGCACAGCTGTAGTTTGTTGTTGCTGATTGGGAGTCACACATAAGTAGCCTGTTTTTCCTTTGGGGTTTGTGGGTGATTGTTTTCTGTTTTGTTCATTTGGGACCAGACAGGACTGTTTGCTGTCGTTGCTGTCGAGTGTTTTGTTTGTAAGGGTTCATTTTTATTAAATATTGAAAATGAATACACATCCTCCGCTGCACCTTGGTCTCATTACGACGACGGCCGTTACAGAATCACCCACCAAAAACGGACCAAGCAGCGGAGGAAGGAGAAGCACCAGGAGAGGAGCTATTGGGAGTCGTGGACATGGGAGGAGATATTGGACGGTAAAGGACCATGGGCTCAAGCTGGGGAGTATCGCCGCCCGCAGTGGGAGATCGAGGCAGCGAGAGCGGAGAGGCGCTGGTATGAGACAAGGGAGCGCGACGGACATGAGAGGCAGCCCCCAAAAATGTTTTGGGGGGGGGCACACGGGGAGTGTGGCAGAGCCAGGAGGGAATTCTGGGCCAACTCCCCGTGCTTACAGGAGGCAGCGCAGTACTAGTCAGGCACCGTGTTATGCAGTTAAGCGCACGGTGTCCCCAGTACGCGTTGAAAGCCCGGAGCGCTACATGCCAGCCCCCCGCAAGTGCCATGCGAGAGCGGGCATCGAGCCAGGACAGATTGTGCCAGCTCAGCGCGTCTGGTCTCCAGTGCGCTGTCTCGGTCCAGGCTATCCTGCGCCGGCGCTGCGCACTGTGTCTCTGGGGCGCTGGGAGGGCTCAGTTCGGCCTATGCCTGCACTCTGCCCGTGCCGGGCAAAAGTGGGCATTCAGCCTGGAGTATGGGTGTCAAGTCTACTTACCAGAACTCCAGTGCTTCCCCACAGCCCGGTCTGTCCTGTGCCTCCTCCTCGGACCAGGCCTCCAGTGGGTCTCCCCATCCTGGTCTATCCTGTGCTGCCTCCTCGGACCAGGCCTCCAGTCCGGAATCGTCAGAGCCGCCCGCCAGTCCGGAGCCGCCGGAGCCGCCCGCCAGTCCGGAGCCGCCGGAGCCGCCCGCCAGTCCGGAGCCGCCGGTGCCGCCCGCCTGTCCGGAGCCGCCGGAGCCGCCCGCCTGTCCGGAGCCGCCGGAGCCGCCGGAGCCGCCCGCCAGCCGGAGCAACCAGGGTCGCCAGCCGGGCGCAGCCAGAGTCGCCCGCCAACCGGGCGCAGCCAGAGTCATTGGGTGGGCGTTCTATTTTTATTTTTCTAGGTTGGTTTGTTTCTTTGGTTTGGCCATGTGGCTCCCAATCAGGCACAGCTGTAGTCCGTTGTTGCTGATTGGGAGTCACACATAAGTAGCCTGTTTTTCCTTTGTGGTTTGTGGGTGATTGTTTTCTGTTTTGTTTATTTTGGACCAGACAGGACTGTTTGCTGTCATTGCTGTCGAGTGTTTTGTTTGTAGTGGTTCATTTTTATTAAATATTGAAAATGAATACACATCCTCCGCTGCATCTTGGTCTCATTACAACGACGGCCGTTACACAGGGCTACATTATTTCAATCCAAACAGCCAGCTAGCTAGCTATAAGCCAAAAATATAGACTTTTCATCCCAATTCTTTAACTCTGACAGTCAAGACCACGAGATGTAAGTGATCAACCCCCAGAGGAGTCAAACCCTCCAAAAGTATTTTAATAATGAAACAAAAAACACAAAAAATAACAAAATGATTTACAACATTTACAGAGCTCTCTGCCTAGAAGACCTCACAGTGCGACGGCAACCACGGAAGTGGTCTTTGAAAAAATAAAATGGCTGCCAGGCTCATTGGTAGTGCTGGAGCATTGGGAGGCAGATACAACCCAGAGCCACCATGCACCTGCACCCACTTCAATAAATGTTCTCATCTCTTTCCCTCCGCAGCCAAGAACTGCTCCTACTTCAAACACTTCACTAAGGAAGAAGAGGCCAAAGGGTTCGAAGCCAAAACTCAGAAAGGTGAGTTCTCTCTCTCTCCTTCGTTACAGGCTTCCGGTGAATGAGCCACAGTGCAACACAAGGTTTTGTAAAAAAATTAAAATAAATACATTCGGTCAGTTTCTGTGAAATTCTATCTGGCGATTTTAAGCAATTTACAACTTGAGTTTTGAGTTGTAAATTGAGTAATACATGAGTACAATTCCCTCAAATATGGTGCATTTCCTTAAATATCAGAACTGTAAATCCTTGTTTTCATGCAATGAGGGGCCTATGCTGTAGAGGGGGAGGCATGGTGAATAGGAATGAGATGTATACTATGTGTCTATGGTACTGCTCATTGGGCTCTCAGCATGACAATAAAACACATTCAGTCAAAACACAGACATGAATGGTACCCTCTGTGATTGGCAAACACTTTCTCTCTCCCTTTCCCTTTCTCTCTCTCACACACACACGCACACGCCAGACGTGCCTGCTATTAGTTATTATCCCTGCTTCAGGGAAAAAAGAAGTTCTTTCCGCATCTCACATTGCTCTTCTCAAAACAGATGCTATTCTAGGAGACTACTGCAGACCCCTTACAGATATACATTGTGTGCAGAGTATGCTATAAGCATGATAACACTCATTAAAACAGACAGGTAGAAAGCCATCAGCAGGATTTACTGGTTGAAGGTGAAGTAACCTTTGAGTGTAATGGAGTTGACTGGTGACGTTTGTACAGGAGCTAGAATCCAGTAATAGTAAAACATGTTTTAACTATGTGTGTCCTTATTGTAATGAACACGAGGGGAGACAGAGTGCTGGTTTCAAGCGCAGGGAGCAGCAGGTGTTGATTGGTAAAGGACCACAGGAGGAGGCAGGTATCTGGGTCCAGGGGCAGGCAGAAGGTCATACACAGGGGGTCCAAAAAGGCAACAGTACAGGCAGGGAAAAGGCTAGGAACGTTGTCCAGGAGATTAGTCAATATGTTGATAACAGGAAATCCGATAGGCTAAAGTACAGGTAGGGAACAGGCAAAAGGCGTCGTTAGTGAGGCAGGCAAAAACTATCAGTAAATTACGGGAAACCCAGAGCTCCAAATAGAAGTGTGTCACAAAACAAACAATACCTCACAATGATGAAGTGCAAAGAACTGAACTAAATAGTGTGTGATAATGACATACAGGTGTGTGAACAGGTGATTAGAATTCAGGTGATTGGGATCTGGGGAGTGAGCTGCGTTCAGGGGATCTATATGTTTGAGAGTGTGAGCTGGAAAGTGGGCTGGAAAGTGAGCTGCGTTCAGGGGATCTATGTGTTTTAGAGTGTGAGCTGGAAAGTGGGCTGGTGTTATGGGAATTATTTTATCCCAATTATAATAATTAACAATCAATAGGCCTTGACTAATTCCCAAGGTTTGTAAGACAATGGGTTAATAATTAGTCAAGGACTCTGCAAAAGACTTTCTGCAAAAGGTCTGTACAGTTTATTCAGAGAACGTTCTGCCCAACATTAACAAAGAAGTTCATTTTATCCTCTCTCTCCGCTTACGCACACACCTCCACACCAAAAGTATATAACCTACGCACACACATACACACAAACAGTAGGTGAACAGTATCTCTCCCTTGACTTCCCACCACTGTTAATCACTATCCAGCGCTGCCTGTGCTTTCCCCCGAGATTAGGAGAACCTTGAAGGCTACTCCCATATTTGCCTCCAAAGCCTCTCAAAGTTGCTAGGTCAGGTAGAACAAATGTCTACAGTCCTCTTAGGCCCACTAAATACACTTACGCACACACATTTCTCTCCCTCTCCAGCCTCTACTAGACTTTATGGGACTAACGTTCAGTACATTAATTATTCATTATCCATGCTACATAACTACTAATTAATAATGGATTATTGATTCATTTACCTTTATTAGATAATTATCTTATCAGCTGGAAAGTGAGCTGCGTTCAGGGGATCTATATGTTTGAGAGTGTGAGCTGGAAAGTGGCCTGGAAAGTGAGCTGCGTTCAGGGGATCTACGTGTTTGAGAGTGTAAGTTGGAAGCAGACGTTACACTTATTGGTTGAAATCAGGATTCTGCACTGCTTTTAACGGAGGAAAGGTTGCTTCCGTCCCCTCTCATCCCTGCTTGCGTGAATTTAGTTGAAAATGTCACTTTGCCATGTGGACCAATTGGCTGTGCCTATGTCCCAAATGCCTCTACGGACTCTGGTCAAAAGTAGTGCACTACTGTACATAAGGAATAGGGTGCCATTTGGGACGCGGCCATAATAATCCCTAGCACGTCGGTATCACAGGCAGAGGCAGCCCACCCTAACTTTTAGTGTATTCTAGCATGGTTAAATGCTTGACTTGAGGATCCTTCTTTCTAGCATTACAATACAAAACATTACAATACAAAACCTCAAAGTTGACTCATTAGCACTGTCATAAACAATGTTAAACTGGCCATGGCTATGTTCATTTTTTAGTAAGACATACCTTAGTAAAACGTTTCGCAACAGAAAAATGGGACTATGTGTTCTTATTGGACAAGTTGAGGTAGTATCTCCCCATTCCAGAACATTATCTCTCCACTGAAAATAATCCAGGTTAACTCTCTCTCTCTCTCTCTCTCTCTCTCTCTCTCTCTCTCTCTCTCTCTCTCTTACTTTCTTTCTTTCTTTCTCTCTCACTCTCTCACTCTCTCTCACTCTCAGAATACAACCTCTCAGCAGCGGCCATCGCTGTGTTCAGCCTGGCCTTCATGATCCTGGGGTCGCTGTGTGTCGTGTGCTCCTTCGGGAAGGGGAGGGACTACCTGCTGAGGCCTGCTGGGATGTTCTTTGCCTTCGCAGGTCAGACACATCTACTTTGACTGAGATATTCACGTAATACATCAGGCATGACTACAAAGAACATTGTACATTTTTCTGCCTGTCTATCCAGGTTCATCAGTTATTTGTTCATTTGTTCGTTAGTTCGTTAATTAGTTTGTTCTTTCCGTCTCTCCATCCGCCCATCCATCGTCACCTGTACCCCTTCTCCCTCTAGGTCTCTGCATCATCATCTCTGTTGAGGTGATGCGGAACTCCACCAAGCGGATGATTGACAGCGAGGAGACCGTCTGGGAACAGTACTACTACTCCTGGTCCTTTGAATGTGCCTGCACCTCTTTCGTCCTCCTGGTCTTCAGTGGTCTCAGCCTGTTGATCATCTCCATGCCCCAGATGCCACGCAACCCCTGGGAGACCTGTATGGACGCAGAGCCAGACTCCATGGAGCCCTTAGACTAGTAGTAGTAGAACAGATTAGACCTGACCAGATCAACCCCTGGGAGACCTGTATGGACGCAGAGCCAGACTCCATGGAGCCCTTAGACTAGTAGTAGTAGAACAGATTAGACCTGACCAGATCAACCCCTGGGAGACCTGTATGGACGCAGAGCCAGACTCCATGGAGCCCTTAGACTAGTAGTAGTAGAACAGATTAGACCTGACCAGATCAACCCCTGGGAGACCTGTATGGACACAGAGCCAGACTCCATGGAGCCCTTAGACTAGTAGTAGTAGAACAGATTAGACCTGACCAGATCAACCCCTGGGAGACCTGTATGGACGCAGAGCCAGACTCCATGGAGCCCTTAGACTAGTAGTAGTAGAACAGATTAGACCTGACCAGATCAACCCCTGGGAGACCTGTATGGACACAGAGCCAGACTCCATGGAGCCCTTAGACTAGTAGTAGACTCCACTAGAACAGACCAGATCAGAAAAGATTGAAACAGAACTGACCAGACTAGTCTAGTCCAGGGGAATCTTCAACAAAGGCTGCCAAAACCATACATGTTTTTATAGAATCCAACTGAAGATAAACTAAATTGAGGCTGGTGCTGGGGGCAACATAGTTAAGGATACAGAGGAATGAGAGTGGGGCACCCCGCCTAAGTAATGGTAGAAGGGGAAACACTGCACAACACTGCTTGGTTTTAAGTGTACAGATAAAGATGTAAGGCAGGTCTCTGAGCAGTCCTCGAGGGCCACAGATTTTCCTTTCTTTGGTCCTTAACTGATACATTTCTGTCATTGATTGCAGAGAGTGTCCGCTCTCCTGGTCCATATCATCCGTTACTAAGCAACAGACACTGTGGCACTTGAGGACTGCCCTGATATAGGGTGTGTTAGTAAATTCACCATGGCAACTTACTTCGATTTCAGACCACTCTGGTTGGAGAGTGCCAGAGCGCAGAATAATGTATTAATTTACGAACTGCCTAAACTCGGTTGTTATGACAGATGTAAGTAAATATCGGCTAAAAAACAGAACTTAATTGTTGCCAGTAACACAGTTACAGTCACTAACCCTCTTGATAACATGAAAACAGTCTAGCACATCTACCAGCTCTGCAAGGGTGAGTAACATGTTCACAGTGAGGTGTTCTCTCATTTGTGTCTGGAAGTAGCTAGCAAGCAAGCTAAGCAAGTTTAGCCAGTTGCCTTGGGTGCTTGACTGCCGATGTGAAGTCAGAATGCTCAGATCAACCCTACACCTCGGCCAGAGTGTCCAGTGTGTGCTCTGAACGCTCCGAGAGCGAAACACTCTGAATTTATGAACGGACAATCTGACAATGCTCTGAATTTACGAACACTCAAAACACTCCGATACTCTAAAGTGAATTTACGAACGCACCTATAATGTACAGTATTAAAATGTCACTTTTGCTATAAAGTGACCACAGAGACAGAAAGAGCTAAAGAACATGGCAACATAGTGAGCTGCTACTCTGTGTAATTTCATGTAGTTTGATCTGTCTTGTACATTTCTAATATACATTTCCGCTCTAGCGTTCTACATTTTTGTAATGAAATAAGTTAATGCTTTAATGAACGTTGCATTGTAAATATTCAACCCTCCAGGCAGCTACAAACAATGTTTATTTATTTAACATGTATCAATGGATTAAACCATATTGACACTCCAGTGCAATGCCTGTACAAGGATCTACTGTATTAGTTAGGGAGCTATACTGCTGCTTGTTGTTTACAGAGGAAATGTAGAATGTACAGTGTATGTATGTTTTAAACATGGGCCTATAAAGATGATAGAAATTATGTTGTTTTTTGTTCAATAGTAGCTTCATCAAACAATCCGTTGCAATCTAGCTTGAACACAAAACATTCAAGCCCACCACAGTTTTTATTGGACAGATACATTGTCTCCACTGAATGGCAATATCTCCCATTGTGTACCTCTCCTCATATTGTTCTCTCTCTCTCTCTCTCTCTCTCTCTCCTCTCTCTCTCTCTCTCTACTGTTTAATTATCTCTCTCTCCCCCCTCTCTTCCCATCTGTTTCACTTAAAGTTCCAAATCGAAAGATGAAGTGTGAGAATGTTTCAAAGCGGTTGTGATAAATTCCTTTCTTTCTATTGACACAGGACAGTTGTTGCATAATGAATTATCGTCAAAGTATTATAGCCAGCTGGACAAGCTAAATTGTAGTGATTTTCAGTCAACAAGTGACAGGCATGTTCTGTTTTTGGGGAACACTTTTGTATAGGCACTGATTTCAATAGCTACAAAGCAGTAATGTTCTGTGCTGACAGATTCAAGTACATCTAAACACAAACATCCCTTGTTCTCACCCATCTAAGCACCTAACCCATTGTTTTGTAGCAGGTTCTCTGACAGGTGCAGTATAATACATATTTTCTACAAGGCCTAAACATTGCTGTTTTGCTGTAAGCATATAGTCATAGAGTTATTAAAGAGGCAATCTGGGGTTCAAACAACAACAAAGGATCACCCTGCCACTGATTTGGTAAACAGCTGAGGGATGGGACTCGAGATACAATATGTAACTACTCTCAATGTATAGACAGAGCTATGGATGCAAGGACTCGCCATCCTTTAGCTCAATGATAGTTTTAACCATGTTTAGAGAATATACAGTGTTTGTTTACAATTACATTGTAAAAAAAGCTTATATTTTGGGTTCTGATGTGGTATGACAGTTGAACCAAGCTAATGAGGCATTTCAATGGGAATTAAAAATAATTATAACGGATGTCTCTATCGCAGATTGCCCCTTTAAACAGAGATATAGTTTACATATATAGACCTTTATTCCATTCCCTCAGCCAGAAACCCCACAGCTTCATCTCTAACCCACCATGACACGCTTTCACTTCTATTTCATTCAGAAAGCTGTTCTAGATTGAGAGGCAAACGTTTTCTAAACGCTCCGTAGACATGGCATCTTGGAGGTCATGGCTTCTGTGAGAAGAAGCCGTAATGGATGCAGAACACTGACCTGCACCCTATTCCGTATACAGTGCACTACTTTTGACCAGAGCCCAATTGGTACCATTTGGGAAACAGCACACTGAGCTCACAAATCATTTCTAGCTCTGCTCCCCTCAGAGCCAATGTTCACCGGCAGACAGACAGCTAACTTAAAGTAGTAGGCTGTGTCTCTGTCTGTCTGCAGTGGACCCAGGCAGCAGAACACGCCTCTCTACTTTTAACCCTCTAGCTGCTGTAGCACATCCGTTCTGTTACCTGGGCTACGTCCTAAATGGCACCCTATTCCCTTTATAGTGCATTCAATTTGACCAGGGTCCATGGTCAAAAGTAGTCCACTATATAGGGAATAGGGTGCCATTTGGTACGCAGCCTCTGTCGCAGTGAACCCAAACAGCAGCACGCCTATCTTTGTACCTTTAGAACTAAAAGGGTTCTTCGTTTGTCCACATAGAACCTTAATGGAAAGGTATTAGTGGAAGGGCTCCACTTGGAACCAAAAATAGTTATTTTCAAAGTGATGAACCTTTTCTGGTTCTAGGTAGCACCTTATTTTCTAAAAGTGTACCCTGCCAGCCTCCAGCACATCATCCCTGTCATACACACAAGTGTTTGGTTTTTCTAAAAGAATGATAAAACCAAGCTTCAGTTCTTCAGGTGTTAATGATCAAACTCCCTCCCCTGATTACAACTTAATAAAATAGAGCTTTATAAATGATTAGTGTCATGTGGATTCATTGATTAATGATTCATGTACTCATAAACACCACAGCACAAATGCATTAAATGCACAGAACCACGTAATCACTTTATTTGGATTTCCCCAATGATAGAGAGTACGTACCTATTCCCCATCACAACAGGGACCGACTGGGACCAGAATGTCATACCAGCCCATGTTTTCCCTCAAGTCCCTCATTATTAGCCAAATAATGATCATTATGCGTGAAATATAGACCAGCCCACTGAGCTACAGATGAACCAGTGTAGACCAGCCCACTGAGCTACAGATGAACCAGTGTAGACCAGCCCACTGAGATACAGATTAATTAATGTAGACCAGCCCACTGAGAAACAGATTAATTAATGTAGACCAGCCCACTGAGCTACAGATGAACCAGTGTAGACCAGCTCACTGAGATACAGATTAATTAATGTAGACCAGCCCACTGAGATACAGATTAATTAATGTAGACCAGCCCACTGAGCTACAGATGAACCAGTGTAGACCAGCCCACTGAGCTACAGATGAACCAGTGTAGACCAGCCCACTGAGATACAGATGAACCAGTGTAGACCAGCCCACTGAGATACAGATGAACCAGTGTAGACCAGCCCACTGAGATACAGATTAATTAATGTAGACTAGCCCACTGAGCTACAGATGAACCAGTGTAGACCAGCCCACTGAGATACAGATGAATTAATGTAGACCAGCCCACTGAGCTACAGATGAACCAGTGTAGACCAGCCCACTGAGCTACAGATGAACCAGTGTAGACCAGCCCACTGAGATACAGATTAATTAATGTAGACTAGCCCACTGAGCTACAGATGAACCAGTGTAGACCAGCCCACTGAGATACAGATGAATTAATGTAGACCAGCCCACTGAGCTACAGATGAACCAGTGTAGACCAGCCCACTGAGATACAGATGAATTAATGTAGACCAGCCCACTGAGATTGTCACGAGCGGAATGAACAGTTTAAGGAGTGAGTCAAGCGCAGGAGACTGAGGTCCGTTGGAACAATCTTAATTTAATAAATCCACGGGTAAGTTTCACATACGGCTGGGAGCATAACAGTCAGGAAAAATGACAAAAAAGAAGCTCCGCTCAAAAGGCAGACGGGGCGCAGCCCGGCAACCCTAATGCCTATTAAATATAAGTAACACCACACGTAACAACGAACAATCCCGCACGAATCCTAGCTAAACACAGACAGACTAAATACCCCCCCCACTAATGACAAACACAAAACAGGTGCACACAAAAAACAGACATAACTAATAGACACTGAAACACAGATCGGTGGCAGCTAGTAGGCCGGCGACGACGACCGCCGAGCGCCGCTCGACCGAGGAGAGGCGCCACCTTCTGTGGATGTTGTGACAGTACCCCTGCCCTGACGCGCGGGTCCCGCAGCGCGCCGACGCCGGCCTCGGGGACGACCCGGAGGGCGAGGCGCCGGGCGATCCGGGCGGAGTTTGTGGAAATTCCGCAACATGGCTGGATCCAGAATGTCCCTCGCCGGGACCCAGCACCTCTCCTCCGGACCGTACCCCTCCCAGTCCACGAGGTACTGCAGGCCCCCCACCCGACGTCGGGAGTCCAAGATGGCCCGGACTGTGTACGCCGGGGCCCCTCCGATGTCCAGGGGGGGCGGGGGGGCCTCCCGCACCTCAGCGTCCTGCAGCGGACCAGCTACCACCGGCCTGAGGAGAGACACATGAAACGAGGGGTTAATACGGTAATATGTAGGAAGTTGTAACCTATAACACACCTCGTTTATTCTCCTCAGGACTTTGAATGGCCCTACAAATCGCGGACCCAGCTTCCGGCAGGGCAGGCGGAGGGGCAGGTTCCGGGTCGAGAGCCAGACTCTATCCCCTGGGTTAAACACGGGGGCTTCACTGCGGTGGCGGTCAGCGCTCTCTTTGTGTCGTTCTCCAGCCTTCTTTATACACTCCTGGACCGCATGCCAGGTCTCCCTAGAGCGCTGGACCCATTCCTCCACCGCAGGAGCCTCTGTCTGGCTCTGTTGCCATGGCACCAGGACCGGCTGATACCCCAACACGACCTGGAAGGGTGACAGGTTAGTAGAGGAGTGGTGCTGACAATTCTGGGCCATCTCGGCCCAGGGTACGAACCGCGCCCACTCCCCTGGCCGGTCCTGGCAATATGACCGCAGGAACCTGCCTACATCCTGGTTAATGCGCTCTACCTGCCCATTACTCTCGGGGTGGAAACCCGAGGTCAGGCTGACCGAGACCCCCAGCCTCTCCATAAACGACCTCCACACCCTGGACGTGAACTGGGGACCCCGATCAGATACGATATCCTCGGGCACCCCGTAGTGCCGGAAGACGTGGGTGAATAGGGCCTCCGCGGTCTGTAGGGCCGTAGGAAGACCGGGCAACGGAAGCAGACGGCAGGACTTCGAGAACCGATCCACAACAACCAGGATCGTAGTATTTCCCTGAGATGGCGGGAGATCCGTAAGGAAATCCACCGAGAGGTGAGACCAAGGTCGTTGTGGAACGGGGAGGGGCTGTAATTTCCCTCGAGGCAGGTGCCTAGGAGCCTTACACTGGGCGCACACCGAACAGGAAGAGACATAGTGTGTTACATCCTCTACCAAGGTGGGCCACCAGTACTTCCCCCTCAGGCCTCGCACTGTCCGTTCCACCCCAGGGTGACCCGAGGAGGGTAGTGTGGGCCCATCGGATCAAACGATCGCGAACACCAAGCGGAACGAACTTCCGACCCGCGGGACATTGAGGTGGAGTGGGTTCGAGCCGACCCGCCCGCTAGATGTCAGCATCCACCTCCCACACCACCGGTGCCACCAGACAGGACGCAGGGAGTATGGGAGTGGGATTGATGGTCCGCTCCTCGGTGTCGTAGAGACGTGACAGTGCGTCGGCCTTCCGGTTCCGAGAACCCGAAATGTATGAAAGGGTGAACTGAAACCTCATAAAGAACATGGCCCACCTGGCTTGACGAGGATTAAGTCTCCTCGCTGCCCGGATGTACTCCAGGTTACGGTGGTCGGTCCAGAAGAAACCAGGGAAGAAAACAGAGACATACATGTGGTCGACAGGGGGGTCTGGGTGAGGCTGGTGTTGACTCACCTGGGGGTCGATGGAGTGCTCTGCCTGCCATCTGAGTTCCCGGGAGAACCTCTCCAGCACCGATCCGCAGTGTGTCCTCTACGGCCACAGTGGGTGCAGGAGAGGCCCCCCCCCTCCGGTCCTCCTAGCAGCGGTCCCTCCAAGCTCCATGGGCGTTGGAGCAGGAGGGATGGGAGGTGGAATGAATAGGCCCCGATCGGAACGTCCCTGGGCAGTTAGCAGGTTGTCCAGCCTGATGGACAAATCAATCAACTGGTCCAGAGTGGTGGTATGGTCCCGGCAAGCCAGCTCCCGGCGGACGTCCTCACGTAGACTACACCTGTAGTGGTCAATCAGGGCCCGCTCATTCCACCCCGATCCGGCGGCTAGAGTCCGGAACTCCAGCGCAAAGTCCTGAGCGCTCCTCGTCTCCTGCCTCAGATGAAATAATCGCTCGCCCGCTGCCTTGCCCTCCGGGGGATGATCGAATACCGCCCGGAAGCGGCGAGCGAACTCTGGGTAGTTGTCCTTTGCTGAGTCTGGGCCCTCCCAGACGGCGTTGGCCCATTCCAGGGCTCTACCAGTGAGGCACGAGACGAGGACGCTCACCCTCTCTTCATCGGAGGGAGAGGGCCGGACGGTCTCCAGGTACAGGTCCAACTGGAGCAAAAACCCCTTGCACCCAGCAGCCGTCCCATCGAACTCCCTGGGAGCCATTATCCGTATCCTGCTTGTACTGGGTTCGGTTGGATTCGGTAGGGGCGCAGGGTGATGAATTGGTCCTGGTGGGGGTGATGGAGCGACTCGCTCCCAGCTCTCCAATCGGGTCAGCACCTGGTCCATGGCCGTGCCCAGTCGCTGGAGGAGGCTGGCATGTTGGCCGACTTGTTCCTCCATTGACAATGTTCCTGTCCCTGCTGACTCCATAAGTGGTGCGGGATTCTGTCACGAGCGGAATGAACAGTTTAAGGAGTGAGTCAAGTGCAGGAGACTGAGGTCCGTTGGAACAATCTTAATTTAATAAATCCACGGGTAAGTTTCACATACGGCTGGGAGTATAACAGTCAGGAAAAATGACAAAAAAGAAGCTCCGCTCAAAAGGCAGACGGGGCGCAGCCCGGCAACCCTAATGCCTATTAAATATAAGTAACACCACACGTAACAACGAACAATCCCGCACAAATCCTAGCTAAACACAGACAGACTAAATACCCCCCCACTAATGACAAACACAAAACAGGTGCACACAAAAAACAGACATAACTAATAGACACTGAAACACAGATCGGTGGCAGCTAGTAGGCCGGCGACGACGACCGCCGAGCGCCACTCGACCGAGGAGAGGCGCCACCTTCTGTGGATGTTGTGACAGTGATACAGATTAATTAATGTAGACCAGCCCACTGAGATACAGATGAATTAATGTAGACCAGCCCATCGAGCTGCAGATGAACCTGTACATCTGGTATTTGCCCGAGCTTCCCTTCCTGCATCACAGTGAGCTTCTCAGTAAAATCAGAAGCCCATGTCAGGTAACACACAACTAACTGGCTGAGAGAGACATCAGTGATCTGTAACAGAGATAGACAGAAGATGATGTAAACTTGTAAAGAGGTTTGGGAGAAGTGGATTCGCAGAAAACCAATTGCCATGAGTGTGATAAGTCCTCTGCAGGTCTTTTGTAGGTATCAACTGACATGGTTTTGACAGATCCACATTTGACACCAGAGCAGTTTGAGGTCTTTAGTGGAAAGACTAGCTTTGACAGAGACTGACTGAGGAGATATGAGAAACTGAACAAGAGATACACATTCTGAGGGACACATGGACACACTCACATGGGTGCACAGACGCGCGCACACACACACACACACACACACACACACACACACACACACACACACACACACACACACACACACACACACACACACACACACACACACACACACACACACACACACACACACACAGACACACAGACACACAATACTAGACTTCAGATCTCTTGATGGAATTAGAGAACAATCAGACAAGATCTGATGTACTGTATTTTTCAATTATTTAGACATTGGTCCCAAAATTATTTTGGGTGATTCATCGAAAACAATTATGTTTGTAAGCTTCACTTTCAGCTGATTCTGTTTTTATTCAGCAACACGACAGGTATCAACTAGCTGCGGATTCAAACAAATCAAGTTTGAAAACATGGTACAGTACAGTACACAGTACGAATTTAATAGTCAAGAGAAATCCTATGTCCTATGAACGAGTCACATCCCCATTAGAATGTCAAACAGTCACATTGAAACCATCAAGTTGTGTTCCATATCACATCTCCATTAGAATGACAAACAGTCACATTGAAACCATCAAGTTGTATTCCATATCACATCTCCATTAGAATGACAAACAGTCACATTGAAACCATCAAGTTGTATTCCATATCACATTTCCATTAGAATGTCAAACAGTCACATTGAAACCATCAAGTTGTATTCCATATCACATCTCCATTAGAATGACAAACAGTCATGCTGAAACCATCAAGCAACCTAAAACTCAAGGTCATTGGCTACAGATACAATTATGTAAAATCACGTTATATGTACAATAGCTTTGATTGGACTGATCGTGTCAACATCATACTTTCAAAGTCTTAGCTAGCAGTCATCATCATGAATCAAGTCGACAATCTACTGGCAAATCCTTTTTAATCCTTGTCATATGAAGAGAAATAATGAAGAGAAATTATAGATAAAACGTGCCGGTGCTCATCGGCCATTGGACAGAAACAGGTCAATTCAACAATGAGTGGTTTGGAAGGAATCAGTGGCTACCTGCAAGCATGGATGTGTGGTCCCAAGTCAGGATTTAAGGGTCTCTTTTTCAAGCTTAAAATGATAAACATTCAACATTGGCCATGCTGTCAATCCAGCATGATTTCTGCCGTGCTCAAAACAACTGTTAACTCGGAACTGAGAAATCTGACTTCAGTGAGTTCAAGACAACTGGGAACTCGGAACTGGGAAATCTGACTTCAGTGAGATCAAGACAACTGGGAACTCGGAACTGGAAAATCTGACTTCAGTGAGATCAAGACAACTGGGAACTCGGAACTGGGAAATCTGACTTCAGTGAGTTCAAGACAACTGGGAACTCGGAACTGGGAAATCTGACTTCAGTGAGTTCAAGACAACTGGGAACTCGGAACTGGGAAATCTGACTTCAGTGAGTTCAAGACAACTGGGAACTCCGGGAAAAAAACAAGCTCCGACTAGGAAATACGTTTTGAACTGTCATCCAACTCGGATTTGTATGTCGGAACTCGGGCCCCTTTCTAGAGCTACGACCTAAAGATAAATGATGTCATCATGATTCAACCTTGTTATTTTGAAAGTTCCCAGTTGTCTTGAAAGCACCATAAATCCAGGGAATGCCAGACTTTGATGACAAAATTTGCCAACGAAGGACTGCCACGCCACCTTCCTGTTCAAGTGAGCACAGCACAACAAGGTGAGTCCACAAATGTCTTGTATGCTGCTGCATAAATAATGTCATATGCCGGGGAGATATGTACAGTAACTCAAGTACAGCAAGCAATGCAGGTGTACATTTACATTTTACATTTACGTCATTTAGCAGACGCTCTTATCCAGAGCTAGTAGAAGCATGTATCTTAGTTTTCTTTTAGAGTTTGGTTCTCCATTCTTTCCGTGTTTACTCTCCGTCATGTTTTTCTTTTGACTGCATTGGTAGTGTTTTTCTATAATATTTTATAGCCTTACAGTTGTTTTGAGTTATTATCCAGTTTGGATGTTGTTGCCCACGAGGGAGCAGATCAACATAAAAGTACTATTATTTGGTCAGTTTTAGGGACATTTAGAGACATAAGCCTTTTCACGAGGCATTCACAAGACATTCTGCACCGCCATCTTCAGTCCACCATAATATCTCTCCCCAACACACAGTATTGGTCAGTGGTGATTTGGGCTAAATTGGAGCGGCTGTCCAGTAATGAGGTAGTGCTCTTGTTTTGATTGGTAGAGGACTATGACTCGCAGGAAGCCTCATTTTTATCCACTCCACTGACCTCAGCTCCTCTCCTTCTGGCCGTCGGCCTACACTCTCTCTCGCTCTCTCTAGCTGTTTTTACTCTAGTTCTCTGTTTTCCACCCCCCATCTCTCTCTGTTTCATTCCCTCTTTCTTACTTTCTCTCTCAGTTCAATTCAAGGGCTTTATTGGCATGGGAAACATATGTTAACATTGCCAAAGCAAGTGAATTAGATAATAAACGAGAGTGAAATAAACAATAAAAATGTACAGTAAACATTACACTCACAGAAGTTCCAAAAGAATAAAGACATTTAAAATGTCATATTATGTCTATATACAGCGTTGTAACGATGTGCAAATTGTTAAAGTACAGAAGGGAAAATGAATAAACATACATTTATTTACAATGGTGTTTGTCCTTCACTGGTTGGGTTGCCATTTTCTTGTGGCAACAGGTCACAAATCTTTCTGCTTTGATGGCACACTGTGGTATTTCACCCAGTAGATATGGGAGTTTATTAAAATTGGGTTTGTTTTTTCGAAATCCTTGTGTATCTGTGTAATCTGAGGGAAATATGTGTCTCTAATATGGTCATACATTTGGCAGGAGGTTAGGAACTGCAGCTCAGTTTCCACCTAATTTTGTGGGCAGTGTGCACCTAGCCTGTCTTCTCTTGAGAGCCAGGTTTGCCTAGGGTGGCCTTTCTCAATAGCAAGGCTATGCTCTCTCTCTCTCTCTCTCTCTCTCTCTCTCTCCTCTCTCTCTCTCTCTCACTGTCTTTCTCTCATTATCTTCAGTACACCAACTCTCTCTCCCTCTTGCTGTCCCTCTCTCATTGTTCTTTCTCTGTATCTCTGTATCTCTCCATTTTCTCTGACTATCGCTTTGTTTCACTGTCATCACTCTCCCTCTCTCAATCTCTCTCCCTTGGGCCTGAGTGACACTGAACAAACACTTTGTTTCAATTGTTCTCTCTATCTCTCTCTCTCGACTGACAGTGAACCATGGCTTTCGCTCTCTCTCCTCCTCCCTTCTGTTTTTATCTCAATATCAAATCATTTCTGGGTAACAATTAAGTACGCAGTTGTTTAAAGTTATTAAGTAAAAATACTTTAAAGTACTACTTGAGTTGTTTTTTGGGGTATCTGAACTTTACTTTACTATTTATATTTTTGACATCTTTTACTTTTACTTCAGTACATTCCTAAAGAAAATAATGTACTTTTTACTCCATACATTTTCCCTGACACCCAAAAGTACTCATTACATTTTCAATCCCCAAGTCAAGAACAGACTATGAGAGGTGCATAGTACTACATATTGTAGAGCCATGGCTACTTGGAACTTGATTCCACACCAGGTAACTGATGCAAGCAGTAGAAACAGATAAAAAAAGCGGATGAAAATGCACCTTATGGAACAACGGGGACTGTGAAGAGACACACTTTATACACACATACACATGGATTTTGTATTGTAGAGTAGTGGCCTGAGGGCACACACTTAATGTGTTATGAAAAGTGTTATGAAATGTAATGTCATGAAATATTTAACATTTTATATAATTGCCTTAATGTTGCTGGACCCCAGGAAGAGTAGCTTCTGCCTTGGCAGCAGCTAATGGGGATCCTTAATAAATACAAATATAAATTATTATCAGGACAGACAAATGGTCCAATTCACACACTTATCAAGAGGAACATCCCTGGTCATCCCTACTGTCTCTGATCTGGCAGACTCACTAAACTAGTGTTGGAGTGTGCCCCTGGAAATACAAACATTTTAAAAACAAGAAAATGGTGTCGTCTGCTTTGATTAATATAAGGAATTTGAAATGATTTATACTTGTACCTTTGATACTTAAGTCTATTTTAGCAATTACATTTACTTTTGATACTCAAGTATATTTAAAACCAAATACTTTTAGACTTTTACTCAAGTAGTATTTTACTGGGTAACTTTCACTTTTACTTGAGTCATTTTCTATTAAGGTATCTTTACTTTTACTCAAGTATGACGATTAGGTACTTTTTTCACTACTGGAAGTACCTTACTGGTACGTATGGTCAAAAATAAATAAAAATAGCTTCTTAGCAAAGAGCAATTTCTCAATAAATAATTTTCCTAGGACTATCTGGGAGTGGTCTGAGTGGGGAGGGGCAACTGAAAACTTGCTGTTATTGGCAGAAAGGTTTGGAACTGTCTTTCTTATTGCATGGTCTATTAACTAATTTCACCATGAAAGGCCAAAATTCCATCCCACCATAACAGGCTGATATTTCAGGCAGTCTTTTCAAACAGCTCTTACACGAAGGTCATTATTATAATTTCTTCTCAATTTCACAGTATTATCCCAAGCTCATAGTGTGGAAACATATATAAAACACAGGAATTCATGTTTTTGACTACACTGGGCCTTAAACAAATGCTACACGGCCTTGGGCGAATTGTCACATGCTATCTAATATGACCTGTAGGTTAGGGAACAAAAGCATCAAGAGAACAACCTTACTTCTATATTCTCCATATAGCACAGAGTAGCCTTCATGGCTTGGTTGGTTGCTAAACTGCTCTCTAAACTAGGAGAGAGAAGGGAACGCTCTTGAGTATGTTTACCCCTAACCACTGATACAGGGTCAGCTATTTCCATCCCCTAATGGCAGTGCTGTAGTTCGGTCTAGAGACCACTTATTGAGTGTCTCGGCCTCGTCTCGGGGGTGTCGGATACATTTATACTGGGTCTTGACTCGGTCGAGACCAGCGGAGTAAAGAACTCCTAATCATCAGCTTCCATTCAGTCAGCGGATAAAACCACTTCGACCAGGCCAATTATATACACTCCTTTCTTGAAATGTGATTATCTTAAAAGTCTTTATACCTATTATAGACATGTTTGTGCAGTTGCGAATCTATAAAATCAAATCAAATCAAATGTATTGGTCACATACACGTGTTTAGCAGATGTTATTGTGGGTCTATCGAAATGCTTGTGCTTGTAGCTCCGACAGTGCAGTAGTATCTAACAGTTTCACAACCTATATGCCTTCCGTGTGTGACAGGTTTGGGATTCTGAAAGGACGGCAACTATAATATCAGCACACTCATGTAGGAGAGGCCACTTGTTTTTCAGTGGGCATTGCTTATCCCCACATCTTAATCCCTTCTGATGCGTATCAAAGTAGTGTAGTGGAGGTATACGACTTGTCAATGATGTAGTGCAACAGAGAAATCATGCACAAGGTAGCCTACACAATCACAAAGTACGTGAAAAATATTCACATGCGTGCTGCACACACAGCCTAGTTTCAGCGGACTATCCTCTGCAGGCAGCAAGAGCGTGCAGCTCTCAACTGGTTTTGGCATGAAGCAGCTCACGGAAGAATGACATCGGAAAAGACGTTTCAGCTTATGATACAGAAACACAACCATTAAGCATTTCCCAATCGAAATGTACAACTATTTCTTCCAATTGCAAAAAAAACGTTTCATCATTAGCACATAAAGTAACCGGTGACCTAAAGTTTAAAGTGGAACTGACAGCGTTTTTTACTTTGCAGATATGAAACAAACAGACACTCATAATATCAGTCAAAAATATACAATTCCTGGTTTAAGCTACAAAACCCACTTCATAAGAGGTTTTAAAAATAGGTTCTATTTGACTCAACGTTCCATTGTTGACAGAACAGATGGATGCAGTTCAATAGATGAATAATATAATTCACCAATACATTTCTTGGTAGTCCAAAATCATTGCTATCAGGTTGTAAAGCACAGCTGGCCTGGTACATTGTTTGCTGCCTCCATTCAAGATGCACTGATTCAGTTTCAATGACTCAATATTCTGGACAAAAACAGATGAATGTAACTAAGTCTGGGAATGTCAATACAATTTATTATTATTATTAAACCTTTAGTTAACCAGGAAGGGCTCATTGAGATTTAAAATCTCTTTTTCAAGAGCGTCCTGGCCAAGATAGGCAGCGCCAAGTCATTACAAAAATTACAGACAAACAACATGAAAAACTACAAGTAGTCTAGTAAAACCATAGAATTCACAAGAGTATAACAAAATCAGAAACAGCAAATTAAAAACATTGACAGGTCAGGGAATCAGTCTCAAGATCATTCAAAGGTGATTTAAAAATACCTATCGGGACAAGTTCTTCCAGTTTAAAAGTATTTTGTAAGGCGTTCCAAGACGATGGCGCAGAGTACACAAAAGCCCCTTTACCAAATTCAGTTCGGACATTTGGAACAGTTAGCAGTTAGCAGGATAAAGAGAGTACCTACCACATTTCTGAACAATAAAAATGACCAAATAAAAAAGGTAGTAAACCCAAAATGGCTTTGTAAATAAAAGTATACCAGTGACTGAGCCTACGAGTGACTAGAGAAGGCCAGCCAACCCTGGTATACAAAGTGCAGTGGTGCGTAAGGGTTTTGCAGTTTAAAATAAATCTCAACGTGCCATGGTAAAGGGTGTCAATTGATCTCAAACACTGAGCGGAAGCATTCATATATAGAATATCCCCATAGTCTAGTAAAGGCATAAGTGTAGCTGATACTAGCCTCCTTCTGGCTTAAAAAAAAAAACAGGCCTAATTCCTAAAATAAAATCCCAATTTCAGCTTCAATTTTTTTGTAAGTTGTTGAATATGCAATTTAAAAGAGAGGCCGTCATCAATTCAAATTCCAAGATATTTTTATGAGGTTACTGTCACAGGTGTAGCCGTGTTGAATCGACCATTACGCAGCCGGGATGTGAATACTCATCTTTATATTTATTTTGAATAAAGCATACACGGGAAAACAATAAACAAGAACGACTAGTGACAGTTTCACAGGCTATACATTCACTAGCAGTGCGAAATATACAATAACCCACAAAAACCTGGTGACAAACACACTCCTAATATATGACTCCCAATCAGGAACAACAATAACCAGCTGTCCCTGATCGGGAGCCACACAGACCAACATAGAAACAGAAATACTAGACAAACACATACCCAGTACTTCTGCCACGTCCTGACCACAATACTAAACAACTACTCCCTCTGCTGGTCAGGACGTGACAGTACCCCCCTAAAGGTGCACACCCCGAATGCACCTAACAAAAAAAAACCACAAATATCCCCAATACCACAACAAAAAACAAAAACAAATACCCCCCTAAACAAAAAGGGAGGGAAGGGAGGGTGGCTGCCGTCAAAGACGGCACCTGTGCTACACCCCCCCTCCCCAACCCACCTATATTGGAGGCGGCTCCGGTGCGGGACGTGGACCCCGCTCCACCCTCGGCGTCGCCCACTTAGGCGGCGCCCCTGGCCGCGTCGGAGGACTGGTGGGCGACCCTGACTGTGCCCGGCTGGCGGGCAATTCCTGCTGCGCCCGGCTGGCGGGCGACCCTGGCTGCGCCCGGCTGGCGGGCGTCCCTGGCTGCGCCCGGCTGGCGGGCGACTCTTGCTGCGCTCGCCTGGCTGATGACTCTGGCGGCTCCAGACTGGCGGGCGGCTCTGGCGGCTCCAGACTGGCGGGCGGCTCTGGCGGCTCCAGACTGGCGGGCGGCTCTGGCGGCTCCAGACTGGCGGGCGGCTCTGGCGGCTCCAGACTGGCGGGCGGCTCTGGCGGCTCCAGACTGGCGAGGCTGGGCTGACGCACTAGAAGCCTGATGCGTGGGGCTGGTACTGGACGTGCCAGCCTGGAGACATGCACCTCAAGGCTAGTGCGTGTAGTGGGAAACACTGGACCGTAGAGGCGCACTGGCGGTCTCGAACGCAGGACTGGCATCACCCCTACTGGCTGGATGCCCACTTTCCCCTGGCACATGCGGAGCGCTGGTACTGCGCGTACCGGCCTGAAAATACCCGGCCTCGCCACAGCACCCATCACCCCAAAGCACGGGACCTGTCCAGTATGTCTCTGCCCAAAAAGGGTATGGGGAACTGGCCTGGGGCTCCATCCACGCCCAGCCAAACTACCCTTGTGCCCCCCCCAAAAAATGATTGGGGCTGCCTCTCGGGCTCCCTTACCAGCCGTGTTTCCCGGTCCTCACCAGATTTCCTCCGCTGCTTGGTCCTTTTAAGGTGGGTTGTTCTGTCACAGGTGACAGTTTCACAGGCTATACATTCACTAGCAGTGCGAAATATACAAGAACCCACAAAAACCAGGTGACAAACACACTCCTAATATATGACTCCCAATCAGGAGCCACACAGACCAACATAGAAACAGAAATACTAGACAAACACATACCCAGTACTTCTGCCACGTCCTGACCACGATACTAAACAACTACTCCCTCTGCTGGTCAGGACGTGACAGTTACAATCTCAATCTCAATGCCCTGACAGGTAATAATAGGTGAAAAGTTCAGAGGTCTATTTCTTGCTTTAGAAAACACCATTAGTTTAGTTTTGTCAGTATTGAGGATAAGCTTCAATTGACACAAGGTATGTTATGTTGAACAGTATAAAAAGCATTTCGCAAGTTCTGGAAAGCTTTTGTAAGAGACGAGGCACAACAGTAAATAACAGTATCATCAGCATAAAAATGAAGTTGCGCATTTTGGACATTTTTGTCAAAATTATTTATATAAATAGTGAATAAGAGAGGACCAAGTACAGAGCCTTGGGGTACACCATTACAGACAGACAATTTAACAGACATGAGCCCATCAAATTGAATGCACTGAGTTCTATCAGACAGATAGTTAGCAAACCATGCAACTGTATGCTCCTAAAGACCTACACTCGACAATCTCTGCCTTAGTATAGCATGATCAACGGTATCAAAAGCCTTAGAGAGATCAATAAAAGTGAGACACAGTGCTGTTTTTTGTCAAGGGCTTCAGTGATATCATTTAAAACCTTCATGGCTGCTGTAATTGTGCTATGCTTCTTCCTGAAACCCAATTTGGTACATTGATAAAATAGAGTTAGTAAATAAAAACTCTTTTAGCTGTTCACTCACAAGGGTTTCAAATATTTTCACCGGGGGTGACAGCTTTAAGATTGGCCTATAATTACTTTAAAAAGTTGGATCTCAATCAAACTAGCAAGGCCAATGGTCACAAGTCAGTCACAACGTGGCTAATAGGCTAGCGTATCTATTTACATAGCAATCTAAAAACACGGAGCCTAACGTTAGCTAGATAGCTAGCTAGCTAGCTGCTAGGAGAATGTCATGTCATGCCATTGGAGGATTGAGTGAGTGACTGACTTGCTCCCCTCATATCGTTTTTTTGGTGGCTGTACACAGCTGGAGACGCAGGTGTCATTTGGTTAGCAAAAACTTGAATCACTGTTATACAGTTAGCATATCATTTGCGCTCGCAAATTCACTCTGGCTATCTACTCTGATTTTAGAGCACTCTCGTCTGAGTGTGCCAGAGCACAGAACAACGAATGAATTTACAAACACGCAACACCTGCTGAATATGACCAGTGTCAGTAAACGTAGGCAAAAAAGTCAAGAACGCTCTAGACAACATGTAAACAGCTTAACCAGCTCTGCTACGCCAAGTAAATGTTTAGAGTGAGGTGTTCTCTCATTTGTGTCTGGAAGTAGCTAGCACACTTTAGCCAGTGAGCTTGGGTACTTGGTTGGGACAAGCATGCATTTTTATTACATTTTTTATTTTACCTTTATTTAACTAGGCAAGTCAGTTAAGAACAAATTCTTATTTTCAATGACGGCCTAGGAACAGTGGGTTAACTGCCTTGTTCAGGGGCAGAACGACAGATTGGCAGGCAAGCTGCAGAAGGACGAGGAGGCTACAATTCACAATCGTTTTTCAGTGCAATTTTGACCGCCAACTAGTTTGAGAGGGTTTATCTAATGTTCCTTTGTTAGATTTTAGCTCATCTTGTTCCAGCTAGCATTAGTTGTTGATCTTGTTGTTGTTGATGTGCATAACTGAGGGAGAGAGAGCCTAACTTTTTATGGTTGTTTGATCAATAGGACTGTAAAGTTCACAAATGTAAGGACTCCCGTGAGATTTACGTATTTGAAGAAATCCATTCACGTGTATTTTGTGGCTTTTGGAGAATTCGTTCTAATGATTTAAAGTCCTGCTGTTACAAATGCCTGTAAACACACAGTCTAGTTCAAAGTGAATGATGGCAGGCCCATGTGACAAATGGCTTGTTTGTATAAAGGTCGACTGTAGCTGTGATTGGCTATAGCGCACCGGTCTGTGTAGACTTCGGTCCTGGACAAGACAGATGTTGTCACGCCCTGATCTGTTTCACCTGTCCTTGTGATTGTCTCCACCCCCTCCAGGTGTCGCTTATTTTCCCCAGTGTATTTATCCCTGTGTTTCCTGTCTCTCTGTGCCAGTTCGTCTTGTATGTTTCAAAGTCAACCAGTGTTTTTCCTGTTCTCCTGCTTTTTGCATTCTCCTTTTTTCTAGTCCTCCCGGTTTTGACCATTGCCTGTTTCTGGACTTTGTACCCGCAAACCTGACCTTTCTGCCTGCCTTGACCACGAGCCTGTCTGCCACTCTGTAACTCCTGGACTCTGATCTGGTTTTGACCTTTTTGCCTGTCCACGACCATTCTCTTGCCGACCCCTTTGGATTAATAAACATTGTAAGACTCCAACCATCTGCCTCCTGTGTCTGCATTTGGGTCTCACTTTGTGCCTTGATAAATGTTTTTATTCGGTTTTATTTTCTGCAGTGTCTATTAATTGTCCAAACGCATGGCCGCTTTCCCACTCTATATTGCTGTAGAATTTTCACAAATGCCTTAGTATATGTAATTCCCAAACATTGTAAGAATTTATAAAAACATGAAAATGACCATATCTAAGCTTGTCAGATTATAATTTTTTTAAGTATCATATTCCTCCTGGGGGTGTATATGAACAGATTCTAATACGATTTCATGTTGCTAAAATGCTGGCAGTTCCACTTTAAATGCAAAAATGTTTCACACACGTAAGTCATTTTCACAGAGATGGCTAACAACAGCTAGCGCACTGCAATAAAAACACAGTTCCACTCACCAGATGATAATCATGTGAAACTTAACTTCATGTTAAGTTATTCTTGAAAAGGGAGAATCTAACAAATTAGCAACAACATCCTCTTTGATAACACCTGCTGCAGCCGCTGCAAACTAGCCGACAACAAAAACTAGCTAGCTAGACCGTGGGAAAACTACTGCTCACTACTGTGCAGTGAACTGTTGGCCTTCAAGAAAGTAGAAGTTTCCATATGTTTTTGTTAAAAACAGTCCTACTCATTCAGTCAAAATGTGATTGATTGATTCCACTGTCAGTCCAAAATGTTGCCCTAATACAGTTAAATGCCTGAGTGTCACAACGTCTACAGAAGGTGGCGCCTCTCCCCATTCGGGCGGCGCTCGGCGGTCGTCGTCGCCGGCCTACTAGCTGCCACCGATCTCCTTTTCATTTTCATTTGGTGATGTCTGTTTTATGTTAGCACCTGTTTTGAGTTAGTTCGTTAGTGGGGGTATTTAGTCTGTCTGTTTAGGTTTGGGATTATGCGGGATTATTTGTGTCTACTATTGTAAGGTTGGGGATTGGGTTTTCTCTGCCGTTCATTTATTTTGGCATACGGGTTTCCTGGGCTGTGTCCCGACTCGGTTTGAGGGTTCTTGCCTATTGCTGGATTTTATTGCACCCTGCCTTGTATTTCGGTATTTTGGACTGGTGTCTATTAAACGTGTTTTCACCTACCTTGGTCTCCTGCGCCTGACTTCACCCCTCCTGCATGTTAGAGTTCCGTGACACAGAGGCCTTTATCTAGCTTCTGATGACCTACACAATGACTGACATAGCTAGCTAGATTTATCTCCTCAGAGACCAGCAAAGAAAGATTGGAACTTTTTCTCTTCGGTGTTAACCCTTTCATTTCCAACAAAAACTGAAGAGATTAAATTAGAACATAATTGGAAATAATAATATAATTATCATAATTATATTATTATAATCATTATTTTATAAGGCGTGGGAGGCCCATTGTTCAGAACTGTGTTTGGGTTAGTAATACTTTGTAGAGTGGCTCTAATTTCCCTCAGGATGCATTTGTCACTATTCTGAATGTCTAAAGAATCCATATGTTGTTCTGAAATATGAACCCAGAAATACTGGACATTTAGAACTCTTATTATGGTGCTGTTTTGACAAAATTACAATTATGGTCTTAAATTGGACTTGGTCTCGGTCTTGACTCGGTCTTGGACCCCTTTTCCCCCTCCCGGTCTTGGTCTTGACTGAGGCTCGTCCCCCACCCGGTCTTGGTCTTGACTTGGTCTCGTCCCCCACCCGGTCTTGGTCTTGACTCGGTCTCATCCCCCACCCGGTCTTGGTCTTGACTCGGTCTCATCCCCCACCCGGTCTTGGTCTTGACTCGGTCTCATCCCCCACCCGGTCTTGGTCTTGACTCGGTCTCATCCCCCACCCGGTCTTGGTCTTGACTCGGTCTCATCCCCCCCCTCCCGGTCTTGGTCTTGACTCGGTCTCATCCCCCCCTCCCGGTCTTGGTCTTGACTTGGTCTCGTCCCCCACCCGGTCTTGGTCTTGACTCGGTCTCATCCCCCACCCGGTCTTGGTCTTCACTCGGTCTCGCCCCCCTCCCTCCGGTCTCGGTCTTGACTCGGTCTCATCCCCCCCTCCGGTCTTGGTCTTCACTCGGTCTCATCCCCCCTCCAGTCTTGGTCTTGACTCGGACTCGATTTGCTCCGGGCTTGGTCTTGAATCGTTCTGGCTTTATAATGGTTCTCGAATACAACACTGGTTGAATGGCAGATGCCTTTATCTAGCTTCTTATGTCCTAGCCTGGCCAATGACTGACTTAGCTAGCTAGATTTATCTCCCCTGAGACCAGCAGAGAAAAATCCTGATTGGATCTTTTTTTCTCTTCGGTGTTAACCCTTTCCTTTCCAACAAAAACTGAAGTGATTAAATCAGAACGGTCTCACCCCCCCTCCAGTCTTGGTCTTGACTCGCTCTCGATTAGCTCCAGTCTTGGTCTTGACTCACTCTCGATTAGCTCCAGTCTTGGTCTTGACTCGCTCTCGATTAGCTCCAGTCTTGGTCTTGAATCTGTCTCGCTTTAGGTGGTCTCAAACACAACCCTGCCAAATGGTTCAGAATAGGATTTGGGGTAGGGTAATCTGATCCTAGATCTGTGCTAAATGGCACTTTCTCCCTTACATTTACATTTTACATTTTAGTCATTTAGCAGACGCTCTTATCCAGAGCGACTTACAGTAGTGAATGCATACATTTCATACAACTCATACATTTCATACCTTTTTTTTTTCTGTGCTTAAGCACACTTGACTACAGTTGGGGGAGGGGGAAGTACTGTAGAATGAGTAGTGGTGGGGGGAGGGGGGTTAGGGGAGAGGGGTGCAAGAGCGTCTGTTTGTCAGAGTGTGAGAGTATATAGTGACAGTGTAGTCCCAGTACCATCTATCTGTCAGAGCAGGAGAACAACTGGAGCACTACCAGAGGGAGAGAGTCAAGGGAGGTGGGGAAGAGATGGGAGCAGAGGGAAGTGGGAGAGGAGAGGGGGACTGACTCGCTTTAGATACAGACTTCAGAAGGCATGTGTTGCTGTATGCACACACACAAGCGCCCTCCTAAACACACTGGCTGCTAAGGGCGGCCGTGAATTCTCAGAAAGGCTAATGTATTTGTATGCCTCTTGGTAAACTGTCCATTCAAATGTAATCAATTTTCTAAAACAGTTTTTACATCAGCAGTCTTCACAGAGAGGAGAAGAGTGGTGGAAGTAAGGAGCTGTGATTGCTGCACTTACATGTTCCAGCGATGAAACAATGTTTATGTTCTGATGAGCATGGGGGCGTTATTCAATCCAGCCCTTGTGGAAAGATCAATTTGTGCTTGATGATTATGTTTTTTCTATTACACACTGTGAGAGGATTAACTGCCTTGCCATTACACACACACCCACCCACGCACGTACACACCAGAGGAGGCTGCTGAGGGGAGGACGGCTCATAATAATGTCTCTCTCTCTCACTTCTTTTTCTGTCTTCCACTCTCTTACCACGCATGTACGTTCTCTCTCTTTCCCCTTTTCTCATTATCTCTCTTCTCCCTATCCCTCGCTCCCTTTTCCCCTCCCTTGCCTTATCCCTCTATCTCCCTCTTCCTCTCCTGAGCCCTGCTCTCATAAGAAGCGATTGATAAGATGTCTTCAAAACATATCGTCTCAGGTGACACATGAAAAGATAGAAGGTAATGAGGTGATGGAGGGAGGAAGAGAAAAGAGGAGGAGGAGGAGGAGGATCACAGGGAGAAGGATTACAGGGAAGTGGAGAAAGAGATGAAGGAGGAGGAGAGAGGAGGGAGGAAGAGGAAAGGGAGGAGGAGAAGATGGAGGAGATGGTGGAGGAGGTAGTTGATAATGCCTTCTGATAACTGCCCTCGTCCATGTGGACATATTCACTTCCACTTACCAGAATCATCATTCATCATCATCCTGCATCCCAAATAATACACTGCTCACTGCTTTTTGTTTTGCAGCATTACTCATGTGCTAAGTACAGTATATGATCAAGCTCCACTAACCAGGCTAACTAATCCACTCTCTCTAAGTGACTAATACCCATGTGGGAGTAAAAGAGACAATTTCGTGCCAATGTTTCTGCATTCATACCTTTATTTTTCTACTTTCAAAAGGTGCCTTGCCTTTCACAAAAGAAAGGATGTCCATTGCCATGACAACAGAGAGCTTTCGCTGTTAAATCAAATCAGATATGTGGTGCGGGACCTGTTGCTGTGGCCTTCCTCTGGTTGTTGTCTTGTTGTGTCTGGGAAAGCACATCGTGGTCAGATGTGTGTGTGTGTGTGTGACTTTGTGCTTGCTTGTGTGTGTGTGTGTATGTGTGTGTGTGTGTGTGTGTGTGTGTGTGTGTGTGTGTGTGTGTGTGTGTGTGTGTGTGTGTGTGTGTGTGTGTGTGTGTGTGTGTGTGTGTGTGTGTTTTGGTTTTACTATCCTTTTGGGAACCTGAAGTCCTCACAAGGATAGTAAAACAAGGACAATTCTGACAAGTGGGGACATTTCGCCAGTCCCCACAAGGAAAAAGGCTATTGTAGGCTTATGGGTTAGGTTTAGGGTTAGGGTTATAATTAGGGTTAGAGTCAGGGGTTAGGTTTAGGGTTAGGGTTAGAATTAGGGTTAGGGTCAGGGGTTAGGTTTAGGGGTTTGAAGTTAAGGTTAGGGTTAGGTTAATGGTTAGGGTAAGTTTTAGGGTTAGGGATGAGGGAAAATAGGATTTTGAATGGGAATCAATTGTTTGTTCCCCACAAGGATAGTAAAACAAACGTGTGTGTGTGTGTGTCTTTGTGCTTGCTTGTGTGTTTGTGTGTGCGTGTGCCAGGTATGTGTAAATGCCTCCCTGCATCCGTGCTTGCATGTGTGTGTGTTTGATGGTTAATTCCTATTAGTCGTCTGGCGGAGTATCTCGCTCTAATGCGAGGAGCAAACACGTAGATAAGCCTGTGACATCTACAGCATCAAGAGTGTAGGGTCAACAAATTGAACCAGAGAGAGAGAGAGAGAGAGAGAGAGAGAGAGAGAGAGAGAGAGAGAGAGAGAGAGAGAGAGAGAGAGAGAGAGAGAGAGAGAGAGAGAGAGAGAGAGAGAGAGAGAGAGAGAGAGAGAACAAGTAATGAAAACAGAAACAGAGAGAGTACTAGTATTTATCATGTTTATCACCTGACACCTGAGTTGACAACTGTTTGGAAAACAGTCTCATGGACAATTTTCCCTCCTCACGGCCGTTGAACGCAGCTTGCTCAGATTGATGCTCGCACTAAAGTAAATATCTACTGGAGAGTGAAAAGCTCACACCAATCCACTTCAATGTCCTCCACTGATTAAAACGGTTTTCTCTCTAGCTGACATTATCAGTCCCGATGCTGATTCAGATTGACAGGCTCTCACAAACACGCAAACACTCAGGCATACGCACACACACACATGTTCTGGCATGCACACGGACATACGCATGCATACAAGCACACACATATGCACATACACAAGTGGAGGCTGTTACGGGAGGACGGCTCATAGTAATGGCTGGAATGGAGTCAGTGGAATGGTATCAACCAAATGGGAACCATATGTATGATACCATTCCACTGACTCCATTCCAGCTGTTACTATAAGCTGTCCTCCCTTCAGCAGCCTCCACTGACTTACACACTTGACTTGCTCTATTCAAGATGACTGGGTTAGCAACCAAGCCTGAAAGACATTGCTCCCTCACAAACATGCCTCCCTGCTTCAAAGATTACAACATAGTGTACATAATCACAAAGTCTGAGTCCACCGACATTTTGTGAGGTTGTGCCCTAATGAATATGACCTAGGCAAATTTGCATGTTCCCTCCTGGATCCTAGCTTGTGTCCAGCTCATGGGCCTCCAGCTGGGGCCAGGTCAGCCCAGAGATGAACCAGAGATGAACCCCTGCAGTCTGGTGCCAGGTCAGCCCAGAGATGAACCCCTGCAGCCTGGGGCCAGGTCAGCCCAGAGATGAACCCCTGCAGCCTGGGGCCAGGTCAGCCCAGAGATGAACCAGAGATGAACCCCTGCAGCCTGGGGCCAGGTCAGCCCAGAGGATGAAGCCCCGCAGCGGGCCAGGCAGCCCGAGTGAACCCCTGCAGTCTGGTGCCAGGTCAGCCCAGAGATGAACCCCTGCAGCCTGGGGCCAGGTCAGCCCAGAGATGAACCCCTGCAGCCTGGGGCCAGGTCAGCCCAGAGTTGAATAGAGATGAACCCCTGCAGCCTGGGGCCAGGTCAGCCCAGAGATGAACCCCTGCAGCCTGCTACTCCCCTGAGAGATGGGGAGGAAGGACGGACAGAACACTCAGTACAGCAACACACACCCAGTATACAGCAGGTCAATGAGAGGCCTCCAACAGACAACGGTCAGCGCTTTACAGAAAACAGCACATTACAGTCATCAAACCAGCCAGCCATAAGCCAGCCATTTAATAAAACAGCTATTGTCCTCATTTTGTGTTGAACAACTACCATGGTTGCATCCCAATGGCACTATTCTCTATACCCTATGAACGTCTGCCTACTTCCTGGTTCAAGTCCTGTACTGTTTTTGAATGGGCTTCATCAAATATATACTAAATAAAAGGGAAGTGAGACAGTCACATCTGGAATATATACACTGCTCAAAAAAATAAAGGGAACACTTAAACAACACAATGTAACTCCAAGTCAATCACACTTCTGTGAAATCAAACTGTCCACTTAGGAAGCAACACTGATTGACAATACATTTCACATGCTGTTGTGCAAATGGAATAGACAACAGGTGGAAATTATAGGCAATTAGCAAGACACCCCCAATAAAGGAGTGGTTCTGCAGGTGGTGACCACAGACCACTTCTCAGTTCCTATGCTTCCTGGCTGATGTTTTGGTCACTTTTGAATGCTGGCGGTGCTTTCACTCTAGTGGTAGCATGAGACGGAGTCTACAACCCACACAAGTGGCTCAGGTAGTGCAGCTCATCCAGGATGGCACATCAATGCGGGCTGTGGCAAGAAGGTTTGCTGTGTCTGTCAGCGTAGTGTCCAGAGCATGGACGCGCTACCAGGAGACAGGCCAGTACATCAGGAGACGTGGAGGGGGCCGTAGGAGGGCAACAACCCAGCAGCAGGACTGCTACCTCCGCCTTTGTGCAAGGAGGAGCAGGAGGAGCACTGCCAGAGCCCTGCAAAATGACCTCCAGCAGGCCACAAATGTGCATGTGTCTGCTCAAATGGTTAGAAACAGACTCCATGAGGGTGGTATGAGGGCCCGACGTCCACAGGTGGGGGTTGTGCTTACAGCCCAACACCATGCAGGACGTTTGGCATTTGCCAGAGAACACCAAGATTGGCAAATTCGCCACTGGCGCCCTGTGCTCTTCACAGATGAAAGCAGGTTCACACTGAGCACATGTGACAGACGTGACAGAGTCTGGAGACGCCGTGGAGAACGTTCTGCTGCCTGCAACATCCTCCAGCATGACCGGTTTGGCGGTGGGTCAGTCATGGTGTGGGGTGGCATTTCTTTGGGGGGCCGCACAGCCCTCCATGTGCTCGCCAGAGGTAGCCTGACTGCCATTAGGTACCGAGATGAGATCCTCAGACCCCTTGTGAGACCATATGCTGGTGCGGTTGGCCCTGGGTTCCTCCTAATGCAAGACAATGCTAGACCTCATGTGGCTGGAGTGTGTCAGCAGTTCCTGCAAGAGGAAGGCATTGATGCTATGGACTGGCCCGCCCGTTCCCCAGACCTGAATCCAATTGAGCACATCTGGGACATCATGTCTCGCTCCATCCACCAACGCCACGTTGCACCACAGACTGTCCAGGAGTTGGCGGATGCTTTAGTCCA